>NC_039480.1:8465635-8601378 GCF_003590095.1 Trichoplusia ni
TGTAACATATATTGTTCAATTTAACCCTAGAAAGATAATCATATTGTGACGTACGTTAAAGATAATCATGCGTAAAATTGACGCATGTGTTTTATCGGTCTGTATATCGAGGTTTATTTATTAATTTGAATAGATATTAAGTTTTATTATATTTACACTTACATACTAATAATAAATTCAACAAACTATTTATTTATGTTTATTTATTTATTAAAAAAAAACAAAAACTCAAAATTTCTTCTATAAAGTAACAAAACTTTTAAACATTCTCTCTTTTACAAAAATAAACTTATTTTGTACTTTAAAAACAGTCATGTTGTATTATAAAATAAGTAATTAGCTTAACTTATACATAATAGAAACAAATTATACTTATTAGTCAGTCAGAAACACTTTGGCACATATCAATATTATGCTCTCGACAAATAACTTTTTTGCATTTTTTGCACGATGCATTTGCCTTTCGCCTTATTTTAGAGGGGCAGTAAGTACAGTAAGTACGTTTTTTCGTTACTGGCTCTTCAGTACTGTCATCTGATGTACCAGGCACTTCATTTGGCAAAATATTAGAGATATTATCGCGCAAATATCTCTTCAAAGTAGGAGCTTCTAAACGCTTACGCATAAACGATGACGTCAGGCTCATGTAAAGGTTTCTCATAAATTTTTTGCGACTTTGAACCTTTTCTCCCTTGCTACTGACATTATGGCTGTATATAATAAAAGAATTTATGCAGGCAATGTTTATCATTCCGTACAATAATGCCATAGGCCACCTATTCGTCTTCCTACTGCAGGTCATCACAGAACACATTTGGTCTAGCGTGTCCACTCCGCCTTTAGTTTGATTATAATACATAACCATTTGCGGTTTACCGGTACTTTCGTTGATAGAAGCATCCTCATCACAAGATGATAATAAGTATACCATCTTAGCTGGCTTCGGTTTATATGAGACGAGAGTAAGGGGTCCGTCAAAACAAAACATCGATGTTCCACTGGCCTGGAGCGACTGTTTTTCAGTACTTCCGGTATCTCGCGTTTGTTTGATCGCACGGTTCCCACAATGGTTAACTTATACGGTTCTTGTAGTAAGTTTTTGCCAAAGGGATTGAGGTGAACCAATTGTCACACGTAATATTACGACAACTACCGTGCACAGGCTTTGATAACTCCTTCACGTAGTATTCACCGAGTGGTACTCCGTTGGTCTGTGTTCCTCTTCCCAAATAAGGCATTCCATTTATCATATACTTTGTACCACTGTCACACATCATGAGGATTTTTATTCCATACTTACTTGGCTTGTTTGGGATATACATCCTAAACGGACACCGTCCTCTAAAACCAAGTAACTGTTCATCTATGGTCAAATGAGCCCCTGGAGTGTAATTTTGTATGCACTGATGGATAAAGAGATCCCATATTTTTCTAACAGGAGTAAATACATCGTTTTCTCGAAGTGTGGGCCGTATACTTTTGTCATCCATTCTAAGACATCGTATCAAAAAATCAAAACGATCACGACTCATTACAGAGACGTACACCATTGACAAAGATCGATCAAAGAGGTCATCTGTGGACATGTGGTTATCTTTTCTCACTGCTGTCATTACCAGAATACCAAAGAAAGCATAGATTTCATCTTCATTCGTGTCACGAAATGTAGCACCTGTCATAGATTCCCGACGTTTCAATGATATCTCAGCATTTGTCCATTTTACAATTTCCGAAATTATCTCATCAGTAAAAAATAGTTTGAAGCATAAAAGTGGGTCATATATATTGCGGCACATACGCGTCGGACCTCTTTGAGATCTGACAATGTTCAGTGCAGAGACTCGGCTACGCCTCGTGGACTTTGAAGTTGACCAACAATGTTTATTCTTACCTCTAATAGTCCTCTGTGGCAAGGTCAAGATTTTGTTAGAAGCCAATGAAGAACCTGGTTGTTCAATAACATTTTGTTCGTCTAATATTTCACTACCGCTTGACGTTGGCTGCACTTCATGTACCTCATCTATAAACGCTTCTTCTGTATCGCTCTGGACGTCATCTTCACTTACGTGATCTGATATTTCACTGTCAGAATCCTCACCAACAAGCTCGTCATCGCTTTGCAGAAGAGCAGAGAGGATATGCTCATCGTCTAAAGAACTACCCATTTTATTATATATTAGTCACGATATCTATAACAAGAAAATATATATATAATAAGTTATCACGTAAGTAGAACATGAAATAACAATATAATTATCGTATGAGTTAAATCTTAAAAGTCACGTAAAAGATAATCATGCGTCATTTTGACTCACGCGGTCGTTATAGTTCAAAATCAGTGACACTTACCGCATTGACAAGCACGCCTCACGGGAGCTCCAAGCGGCGACTGAGATGTCCTAAACGCACAGCGACGGATTCGCGCTATTTAGAAAGAGAGAGCAATATTTCAAGAATGCATGCGTCAATTTTACGCAGACTATCTTTCTAGGGTTAATAAAGCATAATCATTCAAGCCACATGCACAAAGACACCCAGACCCAGGACAAGCATTTGTGGCTCGCACGAACTTGGCGAGTGGGTTCGGCGTGGTAAACTAATCAAAAATCGATATGTTGTTTGATAATTATTTCCGCTTGTCAGAGACTGACAATCTAGGCTAATATCTCAAGAAATGTTAAGGTTTCAAATTAATGTTAAAACAAAATAATGTAAATTGTATTTAGATAGCAAAGAAATGCGACGACCATTCAGGATTATTGGTACAGAAGGAAGAAAGAAACATGAATTCAAGAAGTTTTCGTCTCACTATGCGAATCTGATCGCACTTGCCTTATATTTTGACCCTTTATAACAAATAAATTTCATTATACTCTAAACAAATTCCCCATTCAAATTGCTTTTCATGTCAGACTAATTTTAAATAATTATAATACTTGTAATAAAGTAATACGAACGGAATTTATCGAAAGCCTATATCGCTTTACATAACCTAATAACAAAACGCGCTTATATTTGTTCTAGGTACTTTCAGTTTATAGGTTAACACTGAAATAATATTGCGTTAGGCGTTCTATTCGGCTCATATATTTAATAAAAACATGTGTGGGTAGAGCCCGAACATAGTAGTTATCTGTTCAATTCAGCCAATCAATTTATAACGCTCACACAATACTTTTTGGACTTATACGTACGACTTACATATACCACCGTATGTTTCGTTAAGAAGAATCTGGATCACATCATATAAAGATTCCCAGTTTTTCTACGAATCCCGATGCAGTGCCACCTTGAATTAGGTCTCGCGTTAAATCATTCCACCATCGCGTAGGCTACAACAAATAATAAGCAAAATCATAATGATAACATAGTAAGTTACCTTATAAATGATTTCCAATAAATCCTTTACCTTTAAATGGAATAAGCCATCCAGCCATCCATTTGTTTTATTTTTGTATCAACATGTCAAAATGCATTCTTTTGTTTATCACTGGCTGTATCTCAAGAGCTTTCTGAAACATGCACATTTTTCTAGAATGTCCCAAAGGAGCGAAAATCCGCCGCCGCCGCGCCATAGCCGACTACAAGAAAGACGATTTTTCTCTTGTTGTGAAAAATATCGATACGTAAATACGATTTTCCAGAATAGTAACCCGTCATCTTGTTTATCTTGGTTTTTGAATAGTGTTTTAAAACTTTTTTTCATTCTTCTTTCAACTTCTATTTTGCAACCGACTTCTGAAAGGAGGAGGTTTTCATATCTCTTTCTCATATCAGTTTTTATATGTTTGTGACTTTAGATCTTTGGACTGGATAAACGGATTTTCGAACGTCTTTAACTTTTTTGGACAACAGCTGATTCGGTTTCCCATTACCTACTAAATTTAGAGCATTTTCCGGTTATATAAAACATTAAATCAAAAGTTTTTTTATTTCAAGTCTTCCCTTTTTCGGGCACTTTTATAATCTTTCCTATAAAAAAAACGGCAATAAATTCAATAAATCTCGAAAACAATACCTAAATTGGAATTCCTATGACAGATTTTGCGGTATTTGTTTCAGAACGTCACATGGTTTTAAACTTAATTAACTCCAAAACCACAGAAATCTCAATTTTAAACATTGTTATGAAACATTTTCTGAATACCAGTGGTTGTGTAGGTGGCCAAGCTATAGTTCAATTGTTTCGTAGGGCCTTTTCCTAATTGCGGGGCCCAAGACAAAAGGGACCATTACAAGGAAAATCGTATTAAACGTGATCGCCTTAGGACGGTTCTATTGGTTTTTCCACTACACTAGTTAAGGATTCTTCATAGGAGAAATACGCTTTGCTATCTTGTTATACCATCGTCTATTTTCCGACTAGCTTAAGGTAAATGTACCTAAATGACGAAATAAAACATTCTTTCTTTCTTTTAAGAATTCCCGTGCCAAGTATTGAATCAAACATTTAAGTCACATGCATTATACGCAGAGACTCAAAACAATCGTTCGTCGATCACTCGAATTAATCGAATCGTGGGTATCGAACTCGCGGCACGTCGCGCTCAGTTGGTTTGGCGTGGTTACCACTCGGCTATCCATGCAGTCGTCAGTTCATTCTGATGCATAACTTATAGAAGTAAAACTGTAGTTGCTTAAGAAGTGTGACACACACACTTGAAGCAGAAGAGCGCCATCTCGCTTCCACATAAGACTTTTCATAAGCGGTGATGGTATATTTCTAAGCTAAAATTTGAAAAGACTGATCACATGTTTTACACAGTAGTAAATAATACCCTCTCCATAACACATATTAATACAGATTAAAATATCTTACAGTAACTAATAACACTCTGCGTAGAATACTAAAAACAGGAAAAATATTTAAGTACAAAGATTTCAGTAACTGAATTTACCTTAAAATTTATTATGACACTCTTCAATACCTAAACTCGCTAATTATTTACGTCACGTTAAAATACGTTTACGTGGAATCTACGTTCGCTGCGTGTATCAACTGGAGCATAGGTCAATATACCTCTAAACTCCGGGGAATTTAAATCGCAGTCGCTGGTCATGTTTAACGCTTGGCTCAAAGCTAACATTTGTCGATAACCTAACTGGTGTGCGATTAAACTAATAAAGACACTGATATACGTACATTTGGTATTAGTTTCATAGTCTAGTGTTTATTACGAACGTATACATAATATTGCGAACGTATTCTTTTATTCTACATATAGGAAACTAAAACTGGTACATATTCTGCATTTTATCCTCGAATTTTGCGGAATATAATTAAATCCAGCCTATGCAGTGAGTCTAATAAAAGTGATCGACATTTCTAATGTCTATTTCAATATTTTAGCTTTTAACTAGCTGTTGCCCGCGTCTTCGTCCGCATGGTTAGAAGATATAAGTTAGGAGTTTTTGAACGAAAGCCTCGAAGATTCAATATTTTTCCCCGTTTTTACCACATTTTCTATTGTATCTTCGCTCCTATTAGTTGCAGCGTGATGTTATATAGCCTAAAACCTTCCTCGATTAATAGTCTATTGAACCCAATTTGAACCACTAGTTCTTGAGATTAGCGCGTTCAAACAAACATACAAACTCTTCAGCTTTATACATTAAGTATAGATTCCTGACGAAAAGGTTTTAAGGTAAAATTGGTCATGAGAGTTATTAGCTACAATTGACGAAAATTGGTTCAATGTGGCCGTTTCAGAACGGTGGACTGTAAATTCAACTCGATGAATACTGGTATCAAATGAAAGAGGTTTGAATAGTAAAATACTGTCCTATTTTTTACTCTACATTTACACTGTGTCATTATTTAAGCCTTAGTGCAGATTCGTCGTAAGCCTTATCAAAATGTATTATAGGGACGTTATAGTTTGAGTTCATGAGCATTCAAGTATCATGAATGAACCGTATCAAGTCCAGGTGCGACTTTAAGTACTAAGAACTCCAAAGTCGACAGTCTCGTGTTCTATAAACTTGTCGTTTGCCTTTTGAAATGCTTGAACTATTGGATATTCAAGCGGATTACGGAGTAACGTTTAACGGAGTAAAATTTTGTCATCAGGATTTCCTTTGAAATGATTTCTATTAGCAGTCAATGTCTCCTTTTCTATTATCGAGGTGATAATACTGTGAAAATTACAAGATTTTGTCTCGTAGAACAGAGGAACTGTGCCTACGATATTGTGTTATCTCATCATACTTTAAGATATCTTCATAAACTCTTCACAAAGTGTTATTATTCCGTCGCACCTTGACAACGCTATCAACATAATGTTTCTCCCACTTAATAATTTATTTATCTTCCCGTGTATGAAATTTCGTTGGATCCTAAAGTTTTCAGCTCGTTAACTTACACCTCGGGAGCACTCCGTAATTTCTTAGAGCGCGTGACTTGTTTCGGAACTTCGTCATTCCAAGACTTAGCCAAGTTGCGTCATCATTTTTGGCAATCGTGAATTTTTTACTTGGTACAGAATAAATGTTTGGTATCGTAAATTGTTTACTGTAGTTTTCTAATTCAGTATTTTTTGAAATAATTGAATAAAAAAAGAAAAAGGAAAGGTTAAATTTTTCCAGTCAAACCAAGATTGATTATAACGAATTGGACAGCCCAAATTAGAACACTTCTAAAGTTTTAACTAACATATTCAAACAAAACCTAGTGTCAAATTACCAACTCCTAAAAGCCTATATTAGGAACAGGAACTAACACAGCGTTCATAAAACCATTACAATATCACAGATTGGGGACAACCGCGCGGTTGATGGACCGTTTTATGTAATGTCCCCCGTGTGGCCGATAAAATGGACGTAATAGCCTCCAGCGGCCGCGGACGGGAATAGCTAGCTCATTTGTGCCACTGTGATGTTTAAGCACAATTTTCGTGTTATTAAGGGACTAAGAGGTCTTAGGTAGCCCTGATTAAAACAAGGAGGTTAGGTTAAGGTAAGTAATGTAGTTAACCTTTTTAGAGAGGTGCGTATGGGGAGAGTCTTAAAGGCTAATTTAGATTTTGTTGATAAGTGCTGCGGTCGTCAAAACGTCGTTGACGGTTTTCTAAAATATTTGCAAATATATATACATCTTTAAACGATGGCGGTTTACATAAAATTATTATACAGCATAGCAAGTTACTTACCTACTTGTAAAACTTTTGAGCTGTAGATAGAATTTTCATCGTTTTGTTAACAGTTATCTGGCCTTTACAGTGGCATAGGTTCTACACATTGTTTTGCTTAATATTGTATTAAGTAAAGTAATAATCTGTACCTGTAATACTCTAACATACATGCAGACGAAGTTCGTTAGGCTAGAACTCATCTGTGACAAATATTTGTCCCATCCTCATTCTCAAATTTAGTTTGTTTTGACGTTATGTTTGAGTATTAAAACACACTCTTACTTTAGACAACTGAAACGGAGAGGTGTTCGTGTTAAATGTAGTTTACTGTGCTGACTATGATATCTCATGAACAGCGGTAGCTAGACTTACCAATAAAAATAACGACATAATTAAGCAGCAGGTAAGCAATGTTAGTGAAACGACGAAAATTTACACACAACCCTCAAATGTTTTTCTTTTCAGTAGCCAATTAGTTTGGAACCCAGCTTCCACTTCAGTCGAGTTTAATCTGTCAGACATCACCAGCATTTTACCAGTTCCGCAGCTTTGTCTTGTGGGCTTTTGTACAGCCAACAGGAAACAACGTATACATATATTAATTTCAACATTTAGATAATTGTTCTCAGTTCTTAGAAATTCTCTTATGAATTGGTACTAAAGATAAAATGTGGTTAGAAGGTACTATTTCAAGTACATATTATGCTGTTATTATTTCTAGAAGTTATAAGCAAGTGTAGGACGAAGTGTAGGACGGCAGTGTTGCCCATTTCAAGAAATAACAGAAGCAGGTGAATAATGTTCACTATGGCTTACTAGGTGATTTAACCTGACGAACAATAAGCTTTTAACTTAAAATAGGCCGTTTCCATCTTGAACAGAATGTTTCACAAGGTTTCCTGAAGAGTCCATTAAATATTGTATAACTTAAAATTCGAATACTACCTAATTGTATTGAAAATTGGTCAAGTTGAAACTCTTATTTTAATTTGAAAAACGTTCAGTTTTTAAATAAGTCCATAGAAATGTAACAATTGTTATCTACGTTCATATAAAAATGCAGAAAACGACATTAAGACTAAGTATTTTATTTAAGTAAAACCTTTTTCTAAAGATTTTTGCGTTTTACGTCTTAAGCTGAAAAACTTAAGTTCTTTGTAGATTTAGAAAAAAAAAACAGTTTTGTATATAGATCAATTTCTCACACTTTACAACTCTTATCAAATAGATGTTTACATGTTTATTTCAAATTAGTCCCAACAAGAGTCACGTCTATTTTAAACATGATCTCGGTGCCTTATCTAAAATTAAAATTTCAATGTGTTTTACTGTATTCAATGACAAATAACTTTTCTCGAGCTTTACCCCATTTAAAAAGCTCGCACGTGTCACTACAGCTCTGTATTATGTGAAATGAAACAGAGAGCTACATTAAACATAGTGTCATCTCGCTCACTCTGAGTCAACAGTCCTGTGTGGAGAGCTCGTTGTGCGGGGTATACTAGAGTGATCAAGTTAGTTAGTAATTGAGCCAGGTTTATGCAGTTTGTAAGCAAATAGTTAGTTAACGAGCGTTTTCCGATGAACACGACAGTTCCCGGACGGTAGGAGAGCAATGTTTTATCCTCCTCAATGCATATATCCTCTTTCGTATGATGGTTAATTATCGGTATAAAAACTTTGACGCATTGGGTGCTCGATAAAATTCGTAGTTCGAAACAAAACGAATAATATGTAGAGACTAGCTGTTGCCCGCGACTTCGTCCACGTGGTAAGAAGATATAAGTTAGGTTTTGAACGGAAGCCGTCGAAGATGAATATTTTTAATCGTTTTTGCCACATTTTCCATTGTATCTTCGCTCCTATTAGTTGCAGAGTGATGTTATATATAGCCTTAAACCTTCCTCGATGTATGGTCTATTAAACACAAAATAATTTTTCAATTTGAACAAACAAACAAACTCTTCAGCTTTATATATTAGTATAGATGAATGTAAAACTTAAAATGTATAGAAGTGACATTTCTTCTTCGCAATTGACGTGAATTTCCCTTTTTTGATGTTAAATACGTTTAAACCGTTAATCAGCTCGCAGCTTAAGCTTATAATAAGCTTTCGATTTGAAACGTTTGATGAACATTTTTCAATAGTAATATTTTGCTGAAGCGGTGCTTCGATGGCTTTTAGAACTCCTATTGTATTAGTTTTGGATTTGTCTTCTAGGCTCTTCTAGCGGCCGTTTTTATTTAAGTATAGAAATATGACATGAGGTAATGCTCTGAATATTGAAAAATAGGCTGTCTTATAAATGGTTTTTAAAGAAATGATGCTCTGTTGTGAAATCAAGGAACACAGTGTTCCTTCCAAAAGATCTGCAAATCGTTTAAATTTCGAATTGTCGTTTACAAAAAGCCAACATTAAGCCCCTACATAGCGCAGCGATCAGGTTTGGCTCCCGGCGATCAGTTGTTACAATATTAATCATTAAGTTATGCCATTACAAACATTTTCGGGCCCATTTGTGGTGTAGTTACGTTAAATTATCTCGCTGCGGTTACCGACACCCCGATTATCGGATGACAACTGAAATTGTTGTTTAAAACATGTGAATATGATTTATTATATTTAGTTTAGACATGTTTTTGGATAGATCCTTTTTTTTGTTTAGTTCACACGAAGCGGTGTTTTGTTTTGTCGGTTTGAGAAGAGGAGAAACTAAAATCTATATTTTAAGTAATTTTTTGCACTGTGTGATTAATGTTTTTGGTTACTTACCCTTTGGCTTACATTGGGTGAACACATCGACGGTTTATGTTTTCAGTTCACCAAAATTGTATACAAATTATAGCTACTCCAGATTTGTATACATACTTGTCCTCCATATTGTATTAAATAAATCAATATGAAAACAAAATGAATTTAAAAGTGTCGGCTCGATGCTAAAACTTATTTCACTACACATGCTCTCTGGCATACAATTTCTTTTACACCGACGCTCAAAATCCCTAGTCTTTGTTGTAGTGTTTGTCCGTGACTTTTTCAGATACAAAACAATACTACCATCGAAAGCTTACAGCACACAGTGCAGTCTAGAACTATACCAGAGCTCGGTTAGCTAAGCCTGCAAGTACCTGCGTTTCGAGGATTGCTTTTCGCGCCTGGCTGGCTCGTGCATAATCTGCCTTTCTACTTAAACCGATTGGTATAACACGGGAGGCTCTACACCCTGAGGCCTGCATCCTGATTTATGAACCGAGTGGCTTTGTTCAGGGATATTGAAAACACTTAATCTTCTTAATCTTCCTATTGGATTATGTAAGATTTGAAATGCTGAAGTGTTATTCCTTTTGAGAGTTCCGTATCTGGGTATAAAACGGATAAATACTGGACCTATTGCTAAGGCCACGATGTCTGTCCGTACATCCATCCAATGCAAGGCTATATCTCATAAACGTGATAGACAGTTGACGTTTTCACAGAAGCATTTCTGCTGCTGCAATAACAACAAAAGCTTTCATAGCTTATTTTAAAGTGACAAGTCTAAGTCAAGTGACGAAACAAAAATATGCCACGTTGCAAAGCTAGTCAAAAGGCTTAAGAGAGGACATCAGACTGATATTGCAACAAAGACATTGTTTAAATATAAAGTGCTTGCTGTGATCGCGACATACCGGGTTTAAGAATTTTGTAAATATTTTATCGCAAACCACTCTGAGTTTCCGAACAATGTAGCGGGCAGTTTATCCAAGGAAATCTTACCTCAATCTTTACTCGCTGAAGTTTTCAAACCAATGACTAGATAAAATGCTAGGGAAATCTTCCATTTTCTCATGAAAGTGCAATCATATTAGATTCTCATCTACTCAATGAGAAAATGAATGGAATTCTAGGTTATTTCTGGAGAGTCTAAGATTGCTGTTTTGCACTCAATTGTTTGTTTTCAAGAAAACAATATGTAAGTAAAAATCATTTTTATACATGTACTCTTCTAAAGCGATATGATTTCTGTCGGCAAGGTTTTGTAACTTAGATTATTTATATTTTAAAGTACACCAGATCTTTTCAGGTCTTTATTTAGTTTGACCTGTCCTGTTGCCTGTTTATTTGTGGGCTAATAATCAAATGAGTGTACGACTGATGCCTGTGCTAGGCTAAAACATTATATGTGTATTGCGTGACAATGCAATATTATGATAGGTATGATAGAGCTGTTCTAATGCTAGAGCTGGAAAGTGGATAAAAGAACTCTGCTAAGAACCTCTTCGCATTAAGATTTGTTTGACTTGTCTTTAATTCTAAGTCTTTTTATAAGCTTCATATTTCTATTAATTTTCTTGTCTTCTGAAACCTAATAACTTATACAGGAAGATATCTGGTGAGATTCCAGGCAAAGCTATCATACCTCCATTCACAGCCTCTATTAACGAGTAAGCCTGTCTTTGACACCTCTCAGTATTGGATGAGGGTGACAGCGAGAGGACGGAAAATATTTAATGGGATGTCTAAGTGCCGGGAAAATGATGGCGCCCAAATTACCACACGAAATTATCATGATTGATGCGAATTGTAAGTGTACGGTGTTATGTTGGGTTGGTGTTGGAAGAGTCATCATTCACAATGCACTCAGCATTGATAATATGTTGGTATTGTTTAATTCTTATTTTGTGAATTGTTTTATTTTAAATAGCGATTTGCTAACCTAAAAATTTTTGGATCATTATTATAGTAAGAACATATTTTAGAAGTGCTGTATTATTGGTCGACTCTTAGGCATCGTCCACTAAGACGCCTTACGTCATTACTTATTTTCCAAAACTTCTACAATCAAAGACATTTAACGTCAGAATTTATTATCTAAAACTAATAGTCATAAGTAATCAAACACATTTAAATAAGCTATCCTGAATAATTCACACAAATAACATAACAAAATAATACACGTGTAAACAAATAACACTGTATCATACAAAACCAGTGTAATTTATAAGTTTTGGAGCAACTTGTGTGGAATACCGCCGCTGCCGCTCCCTCGAGACTCCGCCTATTAAAGAACAACAGAACGGTCCAACTGTTACATACGGTCAATTGTGCTCTCAAAAGTTAAATTAACAGTGGACTAGTGTACCTAGAATGTGGTAATGTAAAAAATACCTTAACGTTTTTGTGCAAGGTTGAAAATTGGAAATTTGTTTTTCTTTCATGGCGCAAGTCTGAGGATGCTTTTGACTTTAAAGCGTTATTTTAAAATGAAGAACATTGAGCAGTGCCGCGGCTATGGTGTTATGAATGAGCGTCATTGAAGACACAGCACATAGCACAGCATAAATTTCAGACCAGATACCAAATGTAGTCTAAATACAAAAAAACTATAGGCTAACACTTCTAAAAATGTATTCCTCGTTTTTAGAAATGTTAGCCTATAGTTTTTTCTGTTATCTGCTTTTGTCTATTATAAATTTTTCGTGAATATTATTTAGACAAATTATATAGCCATTATGTCTAAGTATGCCCATTGTCTAGAGCCCAATACAAAAATGAAAGCAACAACGATTTAACAGAAAATTGTCATTTTTTTTCATCGCTTGAATATTTTTTGTAGCATGGTGCTAAAATATGTTACCAAATGAACACAAGTGATTTTGAGCGCAGCCGCTGCAGTAAAATTAATAAGTTTATGTGCGCAACATGGCATTCTTTATGCCCCTGGTCGAGTTTTACTATGCCTCTTAAATAAGCTTCATTGAGGCATAAACAGTCAGTCTTTACGTATCTGAGATAAATAATATTATTAATACTTGGCTTTGATACACGGAATTTACTCAAGTCTCCGTTACCCGACGATTTAAAAGACGCATGTCTATGTACCAATCTCTATCAGTTTGTTTGTCAGGAGATTTTTTTGATAACCGATTTAAACAACTGTTCCTAATTTGATATTTTTTATGGAGCCAAATGACCGCTACTTAATCTTAAATAAAATGAGAATAATAAAATCATTTCATCCAATCCGAAGGTCTGAGGTTGGAAACATAATAGACAGACGATTTCACAACCTCCTTCTTTCTGAAGTCGGTTAAAAAAGGGTGCAATCGTGAACGCGGTTGTGTCTTAGTCAGATACAATCTAGCAGCGAAATTAAATTACCTTCTCTCCGTGCAGGTTATATACAGGTTCTAAACCTGTATAATCACCACCACAAGGCACATTAACTACGCTTATCTCTAATACCATGCAGCGTCGACAGCAAAAAACCGTAACTGTACTCCACATGACATATACAAATCAACTTAGTTTCATTATTTATGTAAACGTTACTGAAAGTTTAACTTCAATTTTATAGGTAAAGTTATCTAAGCTGATCGCTATACAAAAGTTTTCCTCGAGCGCTGACCGGTACCACATAAAACTATCGTTAGAAGCAATCTTTAAGAAAGTTCGATCTGCAGGAATTCTCAGCTTCTACTTTAAAAATGTGCTTTACAGAACAGATAGTAGAATGATTAAGTTCAAAACTGTTTTGGAATTGTCTTTGACAATTTTTTTAATTGGCTTATTGTCAGACCTTAGATCTTCATAATTATTTTAAGAACAATAATATCTGCGCAGGTTTTAGTTATTTATTATCGAATTCGAATATGAATTGTGTTCTATCCCAGGATTCATTTAAAAATACTAGTAAAACTGGTCAATTGCGAATCAGAATCCCGGTAATGGAGATAGTAGATATTAATCTCCTTAAAACTTCTGGATTTTTTTCTTTTAGGTCTGCTCCTCCTCCTGTGTCCACGAGATACGGCATTATGTTACACGTTGCTGAAAAAATCGTTTTCGTATTCCTAAAGGTACAATTTATGCAGAATGATATTTGATGATTTATGTTTATTGTCAGCCCGCACAAAACTTTTAAATCTATCTAATAGAGTAAGTTCAAAGACCGCATCAGAAGCCATGTGTTGATACCCCTTGTAACGAGATGGTAACAAAGGAGGTGAGAGGTATGCAAAGAGAGGACATGAACGCTTCTTGTCATGCAATAATGAAGTATTCAACTTTTCATAATTACGCATCTGTTTTTACAATATACTGCAACCTACGACAATGCAAATATAATCATGTTTACGTAAATGTCGTTTGCAAGCATTCCCGTTAACGAGGTTTACATGCGCCTGTTTACTTCACAATAATTAGGTATTGTGGCATTCGAATAAGTTAATTACTGAGCGATTTCTTTAAACAATTTAATTGAATCGGTATAAAACAGCACCGAAGCCACTTCGCAAACAAAGTTAAATTGGTTTGCCAGTGTTCCACTTTTATAGGAAAGATGTACATGCACATTTTTTAATGACAAAGTTTTTAAGTATGTCGCTATCATTGGGAATACCTTGCTCGAATAATGGGTTTTCTTTGCAATTGCTTTCGAAAGTAATTCTTCGTACCCCGGTAAGGGGCTTAGCTGAGCTTCGCCTTTGACTACACGTTTAAAGTTTCGTAATTTACGTGATATTACGCGAAATAATGTAGGATTATAAAGCGATCATAATTTGTGTTTTAAACGGTGTTTGCGTGGGTATACTTAAATGGAACAGGCTATAAATTTATGGGTCTCTTGTCCTAGTATGAACATGCAAATAAATGCATGACTTAGAAAAAGTAAGTAAACTTAAATAAAGTACTAAAAAATAAGATAAAAAAACACAAACAATTAAGTTTTAACCGCCACTGGTTTTAATCCGTTCTTGAACTATGATGCCCCAGAAAGATAGACCTCTCTTTTTGTAATAATCTCATAATCAAAAAAATACCATAAACAGTCTACAAAAAGTAGCTCTCACATCTAAGTCAACCGTTCCAGGAAACGAGAAACAGTACAAAAAGCTACAGTTGAATCCATTTGTTTTCGGGAGAAAAAGATACGTCGGAAGCAATATAGGGGCAGGCAGGCGAGCCCATCTGGACAAAGTCAGTTCTAAGCTTTGCTCTCCGCCCGTCTGTGCTCCTGGTACTGGAATGTTACTGAACTATTTTCGGGATAAACTTTCTTTTGTTTTATTTTACCAATCGCTGAATAATTGGGTTTTTTGTATTTGGAAGTATTGTTCGGTTTTCCTTTATATTTTGCCGGTTGGTATTTTAAAGTATTGTGAATTATTTTAAAATTTAAATGAAACTCGATTCTTGACGATTTTGTTGATAGAATAAAGTAAAGCGGTTAATTTACAAGTAATTAAAAAAATATAATACATTCACCGAAACACGTTGAATAGGGATGACGACAGTTAGATAATTGAAAAGTATTAGACACGTATTTTTTCCTTTTTCAGAAAAACTAGAATTGACAAAGATTAACTGTTTTAAAGTTTAGGGGGCTTGTGACGTAACGATGTGGTAAAATTTATACACAATCGTGACGTCACGCGTAAGTTTCATTTACTGTAATTTGGTCAATTTATGTTTGCAGGACAAATTAAAAAATACGTATCCATTATTATACAAAAAACTACAAGACGGACAATGCAAAAAAAAAATGTCGTCATCCCTAATGCGACACTGAATTTTCCGTACTTTTTCTTTAGAAGTAAACTTACAATAAAATCACTTAATCTCATTTATAACCTTACCAATCGTGAAAATTACTTATCAAATCTGTGTGTAAATTTCAACTGTCTAACTATCACAGTTTATAAGATACAGCTTGGTGACGCATTGACGGTTAGCCGGACAGACAGCGATACTCTAAACACGTCCTATAACAATATCTACAATTAAAATAAGCGGGACTAGATAGTTACCTAAGAAATACAAAGCTTAAAAAGAGGGTCCCTACGATGAATAAACTAAAGTTTATATAATAAATTTGTTATTTTCGTGTCGTAAGGAATGATTGTCGAAGGAATTTATTAACTTGAATGTTGTGACAGTGACTTGAATAGTTTAGTTATGACAATTCTAACGAAGTGTTGAGTTAGCGAAATTGGTAGACTTTGTGAACAAATTCCACGATGGGTAGTTTAATCAAAATACTTAAGAATTACTAAGTAAAGAATTAAAAGCAGAAAGTGGCACAATATGATTACGACAGTTGGTATTTCAGTTATTGTTTTAAGTAGCTCTTAAATGAGTACTGTTTAAATCCTTTTATAGAATCTTGCTGTAAAGATTTTTTCAAACTCGATTTTAAATTTTGATATTGAAAATATATCATACGAATTGATATACATATTCGTAAGTACGGATTTGTTCGCATGCAATGACTGGATCTAGTAGATCAAATACACATATTTCGAGCTCACATTTGGATGTTTTTCACATCGAAATGCAAATACTCGTAAGGAATACTGTCGTTTCTTTTCAACAATAAGAAATACTTAGTTAATCCTTAACTACTAAGGACTAAAAGAGTTCCATTTTCAAAGCTCATCTCAATCCAATGGGGGTCTACTACTACATCTCATAGTAAAACAGCAATTTATTTGGTTCCAAATTTTATATTTTGCTTTTAGACTTGGTGGTAGACCCCTAAAATTATTATTGCCGAGTTTGGCTCGCGGCGTCTCGTCTGCTTGATATCCATATTTTTAATGTCCCTTGGGGTTTGCTCACAATACGTTATCTATTTCTCGCATCCATCAAAACTTTGGCCCTTTTGGCCTTCACCTTACAGAAAGCAGGTTTTATTATCCACGTTATATATTTTGCCCAAGTGAATTAAGTTTAGATATCCATTATTTATTTTGTACAGAGTTTCGCCTGCGGGTTTACCTATATTATGGACACAAAAACTTGCAGAAACTTAATGGTTTTCAGACTATGTATTTAATAAAGGCAAGAAGTCATTCTTCTAGTAAATAATTCGTGGTAACAATTAATTTTACTTGAAGAATGATACTTACCATTTTTCTGTAAGTACTCGTATATAATATATAAAAAATGAGTTTCATGAATTGTAAAAAAAGGTTCATCAAAGTTGATTACGTGGTTTATTTCTCACTGATCTAAAACAAAAAAAATATGCTAATTTATCACCGAAAACCATCATGAAAACTCCTTCTTAATCAACCAGAAGGATTCGTTTACCTCTCCAAACCATAACTTCCATTTAAAACTATTGCATCATCAATATGTATTCATGTAAATCCAAACACTGTTGTATTCAGAAGCCAGTGCCCACAATCAGTGTGTATGATGGTCAGTTATTGGATAACACCGGTTTACCTAACTAACACATGAATATGTATTGTACTAGTAAACTGAGTTTTAGAACGGTTTGTGATACGTGGAATCTTTTGAACCTTTAAGCTTTTCAATATTGCATGTTGAACTGGTAATGTGTTATGTGAAAGCTGACTATGAACTACTCAACTCTTCCAGTGATCTCTCATTGACTGATACCCAGGCGTCGTGGTTCGGTAAGAAATACATTATGAACTATACTTAACATCCCTCATGCACCAATTTCTGTAAAGCATCCAAAAAGAGAACGTCGAAGAAAAATAAGAAGTATTAGAAGTCTAAATATAAGATGAGGTTGCCTGACTTCAAGAGGTTTCATTAAGAGAAAACTTTTTAGTATCACATTGAAACTATAAAAGTATGTGTGTATGAGTACTGATAAATCTTGATACTCAAATGACTAGCAATGTTAGTAAAATGTTTTTAATAGTGTTAACTGATATCCTAAAATAACACAGACAGAACATTGTATTTGATTTCAAAATTAATAACTCCATACGCATACTCATGCAAATGTTTTCTATTTTGCCAAGCATTTTGGCGAGTGCCGCTTTCCACACTAATCACACAATATCGAATATTTAGAATTTGGAAAACCAAAATCCATTTGCAAGTTTCCATTTCATTCCGTCATTATTACTCCATCGGCCCAAATATATGGTTATTTGCGGAGATATGTGCCATAAAACACGGTACCTCACAGTATCGCCCACTCCGGGCGTCATCACAGTTATTTATGTAATCCATTTACCAGTAATGGGTACTGGAGTTGTGGGGAACCGGGAAAAACGTTACACTTAGTAACAATGACCGCTTTATTCGTCAAGTTAGGGGATTAAAAGATTATGGTCGCGGTTTTATTGAAGTAATTGTCTTCTTCTTCTTCTTTTGGGACTATGTTGGGGAGATGAGGAATATGTCAAAATGATTCGTGTCATTTAATAGTGAATCGGTCAGTTTTTAAATTCGGTCAGTTGTGTTTGTGATAGATTGGTTTTGAATCTGTGCTCCGTTAGTTGAGAATTCATTTAGGCATCTGGTTTAAAGGAATGATATTTATGATTTGATTGTTTTGTTCTTTATTTCAATTCGAGCCACGAGCGTAGTTAGGTTTACTTGAAATAATGCTATAAAAACTCATTAAATGTGTGGATAAAGACCTTTCCTACTGGAAAAGGATTGAAAATAAAACATTTATTTAAATACGAACAATTTATTAATAAACAAATTTTATATTAGGCTTGTAAAAGGACGCACAGCGCCAGTGTTAGGAGCCACGGTGATGATGAGTAGATTCGGGGGCTGCCCTGGTGTAGCTCAGCTAGACTCTCGCCTGTCAACGAAGAAAAGACTTAGTAACTGAAGAGGTAAAGTTCATTTTGGATAGCTGCTGAACAGTTCACTGGAGAGCTTTGATCAAACTAGAAAGTTGAAAAACTAGTAGTTTTTCAGAAATCTTTGTAATTGTTATGGTGAGCTTTACAGTTAAGTATTAGTTTCTAGTATAAAGTTTAGGGAGATCATAGAAATCTAAATAACAAGGTAATAGAAATGGCATATACCGCGGCGATCTATCGAAACGCATGTCGCCGGTGGGCGGGGCTTCAACACATTCACAGCAAATAACTACGCAATCACGCAAACATTAACATCGAGAAGACCAAGCAAACACTACTAGGCCGTACGTCTATTGTAATAAGGTTGACTTTGTCGTTGTATGGATTCACTAACTCACACAGTCATTGCATTTTTTTGCATTAGTTGGTAGTGATTACGTAAACTACACTAGGGATTGACTACGGATCCGAAATATAATGAAAGACGAAATTATGAGTCACAATGTTTTTTGTTGTATTCTTCTATGGATTACATTATAATATGTACCTCCGTACAAAAAAAAATTCGCTAATTGTCGGTTGACAAAAAAATATATTATTAGGAAATACTTGGTAGGTAGGTTTGGTATATACGGTGACTTTTTAGTCGTCTTACAAAAGCAGCCCAGTTCATGTATCGAATGACTAGAAAACGTTCAAAATTAAAAAATAGGTATTCATGAGATTTGGATAAATTTAAATTGCAATTTTTATTCAATGCTATGCTATAACGCAAGGCGTACTTTTTGAAACATTCAGTTGCGAGCGCGGTCCGAGCCGTAAAAATGGAGAGGGGCGCGGGCGGCGGCGGGCGGCAAGTTATCAAGCATGCAACTAATTTCATAGTGTATATTCGGCCTAAGTTGTAGGGTACCAATTTCGTTTACCCGTGGTAGTCATCCACTTGTCTTTTGTATTTATTTGCAACCTGCGGGATTCTGAAATAAAACTATATTCAATAATATGTTCACAAAAACAAACGACTATTAAAATTGTTACTTTTCGTATACAATGTTAATTTTGGATAATTTGTCCGCACTTAACCACATCACTATTTCCGACAGTTTTGTGCGGCCGTACCACTACAAATACGATCGCATTGATAAATATTATTTTTCGTTATACATTTCTCTTTTTACAACGGTGCATTTCTGTAAGTCTCTTACTGCAGAGGCAATGATTAGTAAAGAATGCAATTGTTGCAGGATGGTGCGATATAAATATGGTTTATAATGAAGGTTATGTTTTGAAATTGATTTTTTGCAATAACATCAATATTACTGCAATAATTTACTTACCGATAAAATGTTATCTATTTATTTATGTTATTACACGATGCAGATGAATTTCCAGCCTGAGAAACGCCGCAAAACACCATTTTTAGTGGTTCTTGCTGTGACGACGTTCCGCGAGCGACTGAGCGTAAGTTCGCGCGCTGGTGTCGTCCAAGACACCAGTGTGGCGACAAGGTCACGCGGCGTTGGCACTTCTATTACCTTGTTATTTAGATTTCTATGAGGGAGATGAATATACAAATAAGGACTGTTGATATTTTATTCGGAATTTGTTAGTCTTATTCAATTTGACTTTTAGCAGTTCAACTATTTTAGTTCTTACCTTTGATGACATGCAGAATGACATAGGCCGGTGGTGGGGATGGTGGCGGCGCACGCGCAACAGCGCAAGTGTAGCGGCCTGCATCGTCGCCGCGCACGCGCGCCACGCGTAGAACGGAGTTCGCACCATTTGAACCGAACTCTGTTCGTACACTGGCAAATGGAAACAGCGTTATTAGATATTTTTTGCTATCTAGGTCTTATACGAGAACTAAGATATTTTTCTAAAGTGGTTCAAGTGACTTTTTTCTTAATACCCTTTGGATTCATTATTTTAGACCACCATTAGATTTATCTTTTGTTTGAGAAAAACTTACCTATTCATTATCAACTTACCGAAGTAACTATAGTAATGACAACAGTTATAAAATATTAAATCAGTAAGCTTATGATATTTTTTTATCTGCTTAGCCTTTTCCCAAGCCATTCCAGGGTTGTCTTCCAATCTTACCTCAAAACCGCGCCATACGCCATAATTATGCTACGAAAACTATTTATTGGACCACCATAGTCGCCTTACCTGATACCTCCCCTAGTAGTGTCGTCATTGAGCAGGTCATCCTTCCTGTACCACAGCAGAGAAGGGCCGCCCTCCATCTTGAGGCCGTTGACCTCGCACCGCAGCGCCACCGTGCTGCCCAGCTCGCACACCTGCTCCGACACCGCTGCGCCCGCGCCGTCCACTATGCGCACTGATACTTCTGCAGGAACAATTTTTCAGACCATCATTTTTCAAAACCATAACTATTTTACTTTAACATGTGGTTGTTTTCCTATTTTCTGGAATGAAATGGTATGTCACGTAGGCGCTAATAAACTATCCAATTACAAATTAAAAGTTTCCGAATTGTTTGTTTTTGTTACGTCCACTGGCTGGGTTTCTAAACATCTACTTAGATACATCAGTGGGCTTGAAGATGTCTTAATTATTTATAGAACGTTATAAGACTGGTTAAAACAATTGAGGCAGTAACACGAGCTCTGCTTTAAATAAAGTACAATTACGTAGTACGAAGATTTTAAAATGAACATATCTCCATTCAAATAGTTCTAGTTCTGAATACTATGTGTAAAGCGCCTTGAAACCTGTAAATATACATATAACTGTAATAAAATATACAAAAGAATAATGTTTCCTAAATTAGATTGACTCATAATAATACACAATCAATACAAAGATTAGTTACATAAAAACATTCATCGAACAAACAAGGCCAAATCAAAACTCATAAATTGGCAGCCCTAATAAAATAAAAAGCTGAAGTACGTGTAAGAGTAAATAAAAGAAAAAGAACAATTTCTTTCTCTCGAGTTCTTTGTTGTTAATCCAACCAAAGACTTTCCTAAGTTGTTTCTGTAGCCATTCACTCGATAAAGGTTAAGAAGTTTGGTTACTGTTAAAAAATAACCTTGCTAAGAGTCTGCGTCAAATGTATTCACAGTTATATAAAGTAAATGAAGCGTATTTTGCTTTGAAATGAAACTACTTTTACGGATTTTTTCGCGGTTTAATTTTAGATTTTAGTAATAAATTAAAATATGAAGGCAGAACGAGCAACATCTTCTGTCAAGACAAACGCCATCTCAGTCTGCCCGTGACCATGATACCTGCAAAGGTTTCGAAACGTCGGGAACTAAAATCTAAAATTAAACCGCGAAAAAATCCGTAAAGTAGTTTCATTTCAATGTCTAACATTCGCGTAAACCTAAGAAACCACTACGTATTTTGCTTTTTGAGGTAAAAACAGTACCTATTATGACTTCAATTATGTTACACAAGTTTCAAGTCAGACTTCGTTTGTATTTAGTACTTGTGGTATTGTTCGCCGTAGTCTCAAACTTACATAAACAATTATAATAAATATGAAAGTTATCTAAGCTTTTATTACTTTACAAGTTGAAATTGCTTGAGGTTTTTAAAATGTACTTTTGGAACATCTACAGTACAGTCTAGTTAGTTAAAACATATAGGTTCCTTTTGTCTTTTCTTGTGGCCGAAAACTTAGGTTTACATTCTGCTAAGATCACAATTTACATTATGTGATTGAGGGATAACTAGTATCCCGATGAAAAAATAAGTTTTTCATTCAATTCTTAGAGATGTATTTAAGAATAAAATGCAAAGTTTCTTCTTCAAGGAAGGCTTTAACCAAAACTGCTACCGCGGTTCCAATACTCAAAGGTATTGTCAGTCCGACACTCTCTTTCACTCAACCCAAAGAAAATCTGGACTCTACAGAAAAATAGACAATTTCGGGCGACATTTAGACGCATGCATGACGTTTTTTTTGCCTTTAATCATCTCTGTTTTACCAACCTGGCACTCTGAGTGTGACTCTGGCAGTGCGTGGGGGGTGCGCAGACAACTGACAGTCGTAGTGCGCGGCGTCTGTTGGACGAACCTCCCTCACTTCTAGCCGCCAGATGTCCGGAGGGATGAAACGTGCTGAATACCTGAATGATTGATAAAAGTTTTATAAGTTAGTATGGTCTCAATCCCATGACTTTAGTTTTTCTATTTTTACATGGTATCTAAAGGTTGTATAAGCAAAGACCGTCATTGTACCCGTTGATAACTATTATTCCTAGAAGCGATTTTTAAATATCTGTTGATTTGCGTAACAGGCAATTTAGTGAAGATCATTTTTGATTGTATAAATGGCAACATTAGTTTTATTATTGAAGTGAAATGAAATACCCGTCGAGGAAAAGATCTTAAAGAAAATGAAATAAACAAGTAACTGTGTACACGTGGAGGTGAAAAACAATGAGCGCTATGTAAATATCTGTTCATTTGTCTCGACCTCTTGACCGCCGCCGCTCCGACGACACGTGTTTCGCAAACAAACTCCAAGTAACACGGTAATATAGGTGAGTTTTATCTTTCCTGTATTATTTTAAAAATGTTCATGTATTTTCCAACTTTTCGGTCTGTAGGAAGGAAGATTCCACACTTGTTTGTATTCCCCCAACTTTGTGGAAGTTTATTCAAGAGCAATATATTTAAAAAGTTGCGGGAACTTGTCAAGATAATTGAGTGCAAGCCGGGTGTTTTTGTTTTATCAGCTCCGCACAAGTTTTACCTGTCATCAGCAGTATACTGTTGTGTACCCGTTGTCAGAAGTTCCATTGGTTCTTCGTCGTTTTTTCGCCGTACCCAAGATACCTGAACAAAGAAGATATTTTAGCGAAGGCTAGAAAAATTACGTTTGCGTTTTATAACTAGCCGACCACGAATTCAAACTGAACTTACAGGTTATAAAAGACAAAAAAAAGATGAATGAGTAAGCAAAATAAATATATCTACGAGACTTTACAGAGGAAGTGTGTATGGATTGATAGATTGATTGAGCGGCATCTTGTGAGATTGAAAGTCTAAGACTATCAGGAAAGGGTTTAAGTGACATTAATATTGTTTCTATGAGAACAAAGCGTACATCTAAACAAATGAAAGCGAATGAAATGTAACAAAGGACATACTTATTACCAGTTTATCATGAAGCGCATCCACTTTGCAGTCTAAGTGAGCGGTGGAGCCCACCAGCGCCTCTATCTCGGGGGCCGCCGCCGCGTAAATGCTGTTCCCGTTCCCGACCCTGATTAAACAGAATTCGTTTGTAATTAACGGAATTTCAGGCACAAGCACTCGTTTGGACGACCGAAAGTTCCTCTCAAATATATTGAAGGTGTTCCGAACTTCTTAACTCCGAAATGTTTTCGTAAAATCCGTTTGCGAAAAGATTAAATATTTTGAATAGCGGCAAAAATTTCCGCCTGCAATAAGAAAGACAAATACAAGAAATTATGTTTCAAGAAGTTTTCATTCAATGAAAACAATTTTTGAGGTTTTCAATAACAAATTTTATATTCCAAAAATTAAATCGGAATGTTTAAAATTTTCTTATTATTCATTATTGAAGTTTCGCTCTTCGTTAAGTCAACAGAATTGAATTAATTTTAGTACCACCGTTTTGCCAAACCATTAGGGTTGGTTAAATACGTTTTTGTTATAAAACCTCTTCAGAAGTTCAAATATTAGGTAGCGTTGGTTCATCAAGTCTATTGTAAACATGATGTGATGGAGTACCTACATTGTTTTGTTTGTAGAAAACAGTACTCACAAATAGAATCGAGGTATTATCATAAATTAATTATTTATCATCAAGAATAGGTTCTGAGTTTATTTTAGAATAGTGAGAGGAGATTTTGCTTTACATAATTCTGTGAGTAAATGTTACAGAATATATATAATACCTAACCGAATGTTTGGTAACGATTTTATTTAGAAAGTTTTCAACGAAACAGACACAATTTTCAACAGTAATGTATTGTTTTTTGATGTTTCGATTTAGGTGTACTTACTTTTCATTTTTATGATGTTGATGTGTGTTGGTGTACGTGTCGAATATGTAGTTGAGCAGCGGCGCGCTGGAGCCCGTCTCCCCGGGCTTCCTCCTCCTCTCCATGGTGACCGCCAGCTGGCTCGGCAGGGAGGGCGCCGTGGCCTCCAGGTACCTCCTCGTATGGCTCGTCGTCACCTCTATGAACGTCCTCACTACATTCACAACCCGCCTCTTCCTATTCCGCTTACCATCAGGACCGAGTCCATTCGCATCATTTACAATAACTTTAGCACCCTCATTTGATAAACTAACATTGTGTGTACTGTCAACCTCATCAATATTCACACAACATTCGAGATTCTTATCTGTACTAGTCGGATACTTGAGATTGTTGTATAAGTTAAAACTATGTGTTAGATTAACACTAGAGTAATTAAAGTTTTCGCCAAGTTTGCTCTGATTATGTAGGTCAGAGTTAGTGTGTAACATTTGATATAGTTTGTTGATCGTGGGCAGGGAGCCGGTCTCCTCGTAGTTGTTGGTCTCGTTCAGAATCTTCGAAGCGACGTCGGCGTCGGTGCCTGGAGATCGAAATGTAAATTTTACACTGGATAAACAAACAAGTATTTGGGCTGTCTGGATACACTTAACCTTTTCGTCGGGAACAAACTAAAAGTTTTCTATTGGCTTGTAACTACTTTAGGTTCTGTTTACTGCTTCACTGAACATTGAAACTAAAAGGTATTTCAGCGAAGATCAATCTTACAAAAGGTACTTGTGGTAGGTGAAATTTATTTGTTAATTTGACGTTTTCTTCCTCTTGGTAGATTGGATGCAATATTTTATGTAAAAATACATCAGAAACCCTGTTATGAAACCGCTCAGAGCTTAATTTGCATTCTTAATGGCAAGAATACAGCAGCTGCAAAATTATAACTGAAGTTAAAGTGTAAAACACCGCATCAATCAGAATACCCATTTAAAGAAAATCTCTTGTTAACCCGGAACTGTTATGTTACCATGGCAAAAATAACATTTTAAACAATTTCCCACACAAAGGCTTCCGGTGCAGTTTATTTAAAATCTCTCCAGAAATTAAAATATAATAAGGCCACTTAGGAATACAAGTTAAGAGCTCTTGAGAATTTGCAATTTAATTTGTGGGACGCGTAAAGAAAATATTTTTAAATGGCCGACAGCTTAAGAAACGCGGCCCTTTGTACATGCTGCCTTAAAATAAACAATTTTGAACAACGATGAATTTGTAATGCTCTTGAGGTCATTTGGTATCTCGGAAAATTTACGGCGACGGACTTGCAGAGTGGAATACGAATTACAAGTTAAACGACAAGGATTTTAAAATAAAAGTGCCGGGAAAAAATATGATGCTCAAATAAAATGAAGAAAATGGACTGTCTTTTGAAAGGTTGGTTGGAGACGTGTAAACGTTTTTGATTGAATCTGTATTTTTCACTTCAAATGAAAGATAGATTTTATTCTGAAATCCACTACAGAAACTAAATTAATAGAAAAACACCATCTGAAAAGATGAAGCCTAAAATGTGTCGAGTGTAAACTTGTTTGAAATAACATTTGATAGAAAACTAGGTTTTGGAAAATGATGTTCCAAACCAATAGACTTTGTCTTATATGTGGATCCAATAAACGTGTTGTAGTTGCTCTAACAATGAGATTTTATCATATTTTTTATTGAAATATTATTTTATTATTTATCCAAAGAAAATTGTATTGACGGGTTTTTTTAAGCTGCTCTGGAACTGGTATTTTTTTTGCCTTGTGTATTGATGGAGATATCCTACCTCTACAAGGCAAGGCAGCGAGGGCTGCTAGCAGGAGCGCCGCGGTGGCCGGCGCGCACATCGTTGCTACATCATCTTTGTCACTGCAACAAATGTATACTCATTTTAATTATAATTATAAATATATTTATAAAAGAATAGCAAAAATGATGTTCAGATCTGTTCGGTATTCATTAGGAGTCGAGTGCTCAGATAACCGAATGGTTGACGTCACCACGCTAAACTATGTGACGGCGACGACGTGTCGCGGCTGCGATCCCCGCGTAGGACAAGCGTGTCTGAGTCTGAGCGTTTTTGTGCATGTGTTTTGAATGTTTGTGAAACCTCCTGTAATACGTGGGCTAAAAAACGTTCGTGTGACTTATATGCGCAAGGAGAAGAAGTTTAATATAACTAGTCATTGAAATACTATGTCAATTTCAGTGTTGGTTTGTATAATTTTTTATAGAATTGACAATAGTTGAAAAGTTTTTATTGCATTGTGTTATGATGACCTACAATTATGAAAATACAATATTTAGACACACTAAACGGATATTAGTTTTTGACCAAAAGAAAATATTTATTTATTTATTTAATTACAACGGTGAAAAACCAATTACAGCAATTAAAAAAATATTAATTAGATACAGTAGGCCGTAGCCTTCTATTTTGCTTATTCGAAAAAAGAACCATAAAACTTTAAACATGCGAAATTAAATATTAAAGATAAAAAAAAACTCGATTAATTATTAAAAAGAAGAGTAAAACTCGACTCTCTTGAACTGTTTAATTAACCGTTCTCAAATTCAAAATTCCTACTGCGTCCCTAATAAATTTAACACAATTGTAATCACGACTACGAATGTCAAAACTAGACAGGTACTCTCTCCTTTAACATTACTGGAAATCCCAAAAAACGCCCTCTGAATAATTTATTAGGCACGAAATTCAATACATTTTAACTTTTACGTAAATAAGTAGGATTTGGACAGATCCCAGCGGATTTTACGAATGTATATGTTTTTACGTTCGTGCACGGAGCAGTGTCGCACAATAATGTTCAAAATTCATTTGTTTTCGCTTTTAAATGTGTACTGATTTAATAGTAATTGGATTTGAAGTGTACAACCCATTTTGAACCTTAATGCACTTTAGATTTTTGTTTTACGTAGATAATTGTGTTGCTTAGTAATTTTTGAACTTAGTGACAATGGTACAGGTCATTTGTAATTATAATATTCTCCTTAATTAGTATCATTTATGAACTTCCAACTCTTTCCTTGCTTATTTAACTAAATACATTTTTTATTAAAAAAAACGCTTACTCAACTTTAAGGACTTTACTTTTTTGGGACCCTATTTCTAATATGCTGCATCTTATGAGCCGTAATAGTAAAAAGATGAAAATACTGAAAAGGACGATGGTAGGCCCCCAAAAGAATACAAATAATGTACAAAACACAAATGTTTTATGTAAAGTCATATTTTTACCCCTATTCTCTTATATAGAGTAATAAAGGCGGTTCATAAAAATAAACTGCACAATATTTGCGCGGATCCTACAGCTTCCTTCCAATGTTATGACGTCAAGTTATAATAACCGCAGAAATGATTAACCCATTTGAGGAACAATGGCCTGTACAAAGTTCTGTCTCGATAGAAACAACAGTGTTAATTAAATTGTCACCGCTACTTAAAGCGTCTCTTACTAGATATGGCAATCCAAATTGGTCCTTCCAAAACTTGTGAAAGTAAAGTTGTGCTAAAACTTCCCAACTGACAATGGACAATCAGAATTCATGCATACATTATGCTCCCTTCTCGTGGGGTCAGGACAGCAGAGGGAATATGACGCTGGACCGTAAACAAAATGTCATCTTTTTGCAATAATTTTATGTACTACCTACTCATGTTTTTAAATTATGATACTTTTTTATAGCTAAAAACGCACATTATTTTAAAGACCACATCAATAAATTATCAGTGGCCTCATAATATCTATGACAGATAATTTCAATCAGCAGCCATGTTAGTTTTTTTGATTTGAGCACTTTTTATTTTATTTTATTAAAGACCACAAGATGAGAAAAAATAGCATGATTTGTACTTATCAGCGTTATTCCTTTTAACCAAGAACAATATTGAAAGTTAAACATTTCGTGTGCTCTAAATTCCTTAGCGATCCGGATGAGAGTGGGAACATCTCCAAACACTGCTGACAAACATCTCCTGGCTGTTACCAGGTTGCAAATGATTGCACATACCTTAGGGACCAGATTCAATTTCAAGATAGAAGGTATTGATCCGGCTTCCAACTTACATTTCCATTTATTTCTGCAACGTTCAGGTGTAAATGAAAAGGTCAAACTTTATACAATAGCACCTTTTTTACGGACACAAGATTTTTTAGGTTAATAAAGCAGATCTTAAGATAGATATGGATAAAAGAACCTCCACGTAGAGTTTTCGCAAAGCTGACGAAAATCCATTCATGTGAGACCATTCATCATCTAACTTCAGAGCCGTATTCTGGTGTATGCAAGTTGAAAGCTTGCAAAAACCCTGCAATTTTTCATTCCTATGTTTTAGTCTTATGTGTAAGATTATTTTTGTTTAATTCTCTTTTCAGTACAAATGTCATATTTCCACATTTAATAGGCATTCTGTCAAAGTAGCAAACTTTCGGTTTTTCCCCTTTCATTTTAAATGTTTAACCGTCCATGACATAACATATTAAATTTAGGATGTTAAACAGAATTATAGCGGACGTGAAAATAAGTGTGCACAGCATTTTTGTCGAAACAAGGCACCTCGGTGAGCGACAAAAAATACAATTACCATAAATAAATTATTCAAAACATAATTCCGCTCCATAAATTCGAGCCACCTCAGACGGCTCAAGTGAAAGACGCATTACACCTCCCTAATCCCATTTTCTCTAATGTATAATGAAGTTTAAGAAGCAGGCAGTACCTACGTATCCCACACACGTGGATTTTTTATACATGACTTTGCAGGATCATATTAATAAAGCCTTCGCTGCGAACAATGTCTTTTTTATCCTCATTCATGCTTTTTCAATTTTGTCCAAACGTTTTAAAGTTATCTGCTCGTTATACTTTCCCTAGTAATGTGACGTCATTTCCTGATTAGACTGAAGCATCGACACCATACATTTCGGAGTCGGTAGTGTCGCTGTGTTGCCAGCTGGATGTTTAATCTCGCCGTCAAAGGGAGCAGACGTGTGTGGGGACCGAACGTTTCCGCAGACTTGTGCGGAGTTGTATCCAGTGGAATTACAGACAGGATGTGAGCTCGCAATGCAATTAGGTACAGCTGAGTAGAAAGATTAAATTTACAAGATTACCTTTTATTGTATTCATTACTTTCTTAGTTTGATTTTTTAGAGACATAAAGTGCAGAGAGCTTGATCACTACATTTATCCACATTTTTTACAGGTACCACATTTTAAACAAATGGTTTTAAGTTTTTGACCGTATTAACCAAACACGACATTGAAGGTTTCGTACGAATAGAGTAAAGAAAAAGAAATTAATGAGTGACAATTAAATTTGAGGGCGTGCAATCAAAAATCATGAGATACTGTTGACAGAGGGAAGGACAGACATCGTTGTATCAGCAATTGAAAAAACCTTTTTAAATCTTGGGTACTGAACACTTACAATTAGTATTAAAAGGTAACTAGTAGATAGAGAAACCCGTGTTCATCCCTCCTGACCTAAATAAATTTATGTTAGACCAGACATATGTAAAGCAGGAGTAACAAAATTGCTAGCTTAAGTACACTCATTAGCCGGGGAGCGAGTTAGTCTCTTGATACGGTGGATGTCAGCTTAAATTCTGAACGAGTCCGCAGATAGCTGCTTGCTAGGGACTCGGGTCTTGGCAAGACAATGTAAGCGCACTAGTTTTTCTTAGGAGTATGTCATAGTAAAATAAAATTTATATTTGGATGAAAGAAGGGTTTTCAGAGATGACGTATTTTTTTTAGAAGGCAATTATGAAGATTCTAGTAGACATACGTAAATGCCTGCTCACTGTCAATTTTCCGTATTCACTAACCATATTTAAAATACAACTTAACTTGTTTCACTTTCTTGGAATTCCCACTGAGCCAGCCACATTCTCAACTAGCTTCTATTTGAAACTCCTTTTTTAACATTATACACGAATAATTAAAGCGAACTGTTGGAAATACCACAAAACGTTGAATACATCTAATAGGACGCTTGACATATTTTTGCTACCATCAACGAATACTGGCTGAAAACAATATTCAAAGACGGGTAACGTACCAAGGTCACAGAGTAATTCTAAAAAAAAAAACAAATCTTGACACTCAGCTCCCACGTATCACAGTATCACGCACGGCGTTCGAATTTTAAATTCCCCCGCGCCCATCTCACCGAACAAATTGAACTCGTAAACTTGTCTTAACTTGAACAAACAAGTTGTGATGAAGTTTGTTTTAAGTTCGTGTTTTATTGCCGCTCCCAACAACTTAGTTTACATCGTCTTGATAAACAATTAATTATCTTAAGAGACTCCGTTCATGTTAATTAGATTAGTTAGATGCTCGCACTGTTGTACATAAATAAGTAGGGGATTTGTAAGCAACTGTCTAATTGATTCATGGATTTCGATTGATTTTAATTTAATTAAAAGAACCGTGTATATGTCATTCGAGGAAAATTGTCTACAAATGTCTCCCACTTATTTTGATTGGTAAGGTTTCCAAATCCGATTGCACTAAGTAGATTGCTTATAAAATTATAAAGCAATTAAGACATGTGCTTAAAAACTCTTACAATTGAAACGAAAATGTATTAATAAAATTCTGTACATAAATTGATCTGCTATTGAATAAACACTTTTGACCAATTTTCCCTTAAATGAGGTCTTAATCAAAAACCAAAAAAGAACTTACGGGACAGTTTTACCAAAACTGCTGTCAATGCTGGCATACTAGACAGCAGGATGCCAGATATCGGACTTAAAAAAAAACTTTATGAAGTATAAACGGCGTCCATATTTGAAGCCTCGAGCGAGAGGCGATAAGTCATAGCTAACTCGGTTACGTAACATAATAGATGGTCGAATGTGTTTCCCTTGCAATTTCCTATTTTATAGCGTTTCCTCTCCATATTTTTCTGGTCAATAAAGTGAAAATGTATATGAAGGGTGAATACTGGTTTTGAAATGATGCACCGGTCTTGGTAAATTATAGTATATTAAGATATCCGATCCAATGCATAATTGTGCTTTTACTTATGTTGCCCGAACTTCTAGTAATTATGTTTGGTTATTTGTAGTATGTACCACTTACTACTGGCCTCTTACCACACACCAGCGACAGGCGGAACCTTAAAAAGGGGTATAAGAAGTTGCCGTGGCCGAAAAATGAAATGGAGAAGGAGTATCTAGTATGCTACTAAGAAGTCTGTCTCTAATTCTTATTGAAACCTCCGAATTGATCTCAATCCCTTGAAATATTTATAATAACATTACTACTAGGTATATACGGCGTGTTTTTACGATCTACCGACGTTTGTTTATGAATTCTGCGCGTTACACGCGTCATCGGCACGTATGAAATACGACGTCTGTATTTAAGCTCTGAGATTAGCGAAGTCAAAATCTTAAGAGAAAAGCAAAGCTGCTCCTGACAATATATCTCCATTAAGGCGCGCCTATCTAGGGTAATGTATATACTCTAGTCAAAGTTTATTATGTAAATTCATGAAATGACGAGCGTACTGAGAACTGCTGAAGGCAATCGAATTTAGGCCTGAGTATCAGTTACTTACGTAGAATAATTTAGTCAACAATTTTAGGTGTAGATGAAGGTAACTAGGTATTTCAAGTATTGAAATTTTCGATTGGAATAGGAATTTTCGAATTTTAGCCTCGATTTCTGCTTTTGTTAATGAATGATACGGTAAATAGCAAAAAGTATAATTTTGTCGTTGTTTTCTTTCTTTTTGTACCAAAAAAGTCCAATACCTACTAATTATAGTGTGTATATAATAAATGCCTCCAATCATGGAAATTACTGTTCCATCATTTTCAGTGACATATTAAACATGCACAAGTGAGAATAGTGCCACATTTCCTACAACCGAGTTTAAAATCTAATAGAACAGTACAGTGTCGAAGTCAAAGAGTAAAAAACAAACACAGTGTTGTTGAGTCTGCCACAAGGGTATTTACTTAGGATATTTAAACAGGAATGCGCTAACAAACGGTGACGTCACCAGCAACAAGCTCTGGTTGGGTAGAGGACGTACGCCATCTTTAAAAAAAACCGGCCGAGTGCGAGTCGGAATCGTACGGTTTTCCTGTGCTATGTAAGAACAATGGTCGATTTTTTAGTTTGGGTCATGGTGGTTTTGGCAGATAAACGGAACTAAAGGTTCTTTCTTATTGATGAACGGAACCCTGTAAATGATTAGAGGATTCTTTCGAGTGCGTTCAAGCGAAAGGAATTAAAAATATTTCTTTAAATAAGAATGTAGGAATCACGAGAATTCATTATAATTTTTGTTTTTACTTTCAATCTATTAGATTTAAATTTTGTATTGTCAATTTTTCAGTGACTGGTATCGTATTTGTTGTTTTCAGTTAGAACATAACAACAGCTTGGTTATCAAGATCACGTTAAAGATAAGTAGGTATGTTGCTTGTTTAGATGAGCTATTAGAAGACGCAAACTTCAAATAAACAGGAAACTGTCTGACGAGAGTTATTTAAAATCATAGAGCAAAATTCGTGGAACAATAAATTAAGTCAATTATGCGACGTTTGCAGCTTGCGATTCAATGCTACGCTTACTTGCTACGACTTACGCGACTACGGCACTACGAGATCCTACACACGAATCTCGTATTTCCGTAGTCGCGTAGGTTTGCCTTAGCTTTTCTACATTCAATTCCTGTCCTTCTATTTAAAATCAATAGTACCGAGTTCAAATAATGTTCAAAGGTCAAAGAATGCGTCTCAACCAGAGATGTGCGATGGAAATGTGTCGTGTGAGGATGTCCGCTTAACCGCTTCCACCAGAGCTGTGCTGACCGAGGCGAGGTAAATAAAGCGCTTCTATTGGTTCTTTACAAACACATCCCTCGCTACATATCCTCGCACATCTCTGGTGGCAACGCAGCCTTAATCTCATGTCTTGTAAGTTCACGTATATGCGCTATTCGTGGCACACAAACTGCTGTCAAACGTTTATCTAATTAATCCCCGTCAGTCACAGCGTGAATGCTTTGTTCTACATCGCCTGCTTATTTGTACCACCCGATATACTAAGGCACTAATTACAATACATTTCAAACAATAATCACTCTTAGCACGAAACAATAGAGTTGAAAATACTATGTCTGCTGAGGCGGATACGTCATTTTATAGTCGTTTGCCTTTAGCTACTGTTATTACCCAGTTAGTTGTCGCTAACGATATGATTAATTTAAATAAGCCTTTTTTATGCAGGATAAGATTGTTATCAGTATTTATATTAGCCTTTAAATATAGGGAACACTTAGGTAGGTACTTAACTTGGCTTCTAAGGGCAGGTAAATAAAAGTACTCAGCTATTTCAACAATTGTTAATGATAGAAGAACTCAAATTAGTAGACAGTATTGTTCTTTTACGGTGTAAGTGCTACTAAATATATCAGTAGGTACAATAACAGACAAATTAATTGTTTCTGGATATAATTATCATCATAGCCCGATGATGCCATACGATATTTAACTTGGTGTCACTCACAGTCGCTTCGCTAACCTCGGACTCCTAAGTGAGAAACATCAGTGTTTATATCCTCATAGTATTAGGAATTCATGTTAAATATTAAAATTTTAATATGTATATATCATTTGAACTTACCGTCTCTTATAACAGAGGCAAAAGCAAAACATTTTTAACATTATAACAGGTAAAACTGCATACCTCAGTGCTTTTATAAGCTACATATATTGCGCATAAATTATTTCCACATGAACAATCCGACATACCTTAAATAATGTAGTACACAATTATCTTCTGTTCTTTAATGAAACAAGTGCAACGCGCCGCACAATTCCTCCACATTTGTATCGCAAGGCTGGCAGACCGCCAAGCGAATCCCTTAATTATTTCCATCATTAATAATTTCGCGGTACACTGCAATAATTTAACGATACAAAATATATGCAAGTTTATAGGTTTCTACATTTAACAGAAGCGCAGAAGGAAGTGAGCATATTACTATTACGAGACGGCAAAGAACTTTAGATTATAAAAATATAATAAAATAGATTGTTATCAATGTTAACTGAAGTTCTAAAACCCGTTACGACAAAGATGCTAAAACCTATTACAGTATTGTCCATGTTACTTTTTTATCTAGCCCCCCTATGTCCCACTGTTAGGCAAAGGCCTCCCCCAAAACCCCCTTAGTTATCTTAATGTTGATAATTTGTGTGGTTTCTGGGGTAGGACCCTGTACTGGGGCTTTGCTGTTCGTCCTTAAATGCGTCACCATGTCTCTCATGAACCATGACAGCTAGATAGTTTCACAGTGAATATACTGCTACTGCTATTACAACAAAGGGAATCATTGAGGTTAAGGAAAGGTTGTTACGGTCAATACTTTGTTGGAGTGTGACAAATAAATTTGAGGATACACACAAACTTATAAATAATTATAACCTAATCAATTTGTTTATCAATGACCTATTTGTTCGAAGCTCTCTGTATTGTAGGTTGGCAGCACTGGACCGCTTTTTAATTTGTTGTTGGATAGGATGTTCTTAAACTTATCTTATGCAGTGTTTCAATTGAATATATATAAAACTCTGAGTTAGCAGAAGCCTCCTATACACCTTAATGAAGTATAAAGTAGCAGTTTCTGTACTACGAACTCCTTTCAAAAGTGGTATCACGCGCTGTACAAACTATGTTAGCTACACTCACTTTTTGTTTGGAAGAATTTGCTCTAATTCCGCGTATTAGTTCAGGCTTTAGGTTTATATTTTTCAGTACTTCTTACGTGGGGAATCTAACAAAAATTACTTTATTTAAAAAAATAAAATAAGCTACTTTAATTTTAGTTACCTTACCCTTCATGAAGATCATGAATTTCAGTTTGTGAATTATCGGCCTTTTGATGTTTACTGCGACATTAGGGTTTTAAAATTCCTTTTTTTATTTCGATCGAGATATTTTTTCTGTAAATGCTAGTCAATAATTGGTCGTCACAAAAATCTTTGTTCTACTCTAGTTATCATGATGAAAGGCTGATTGATGAAACCGTAAAAAGGTTTATCAAATAAGGTTTGTAGCTGTCGTTTTCCTTTTCTGAGCAATTATTAATTCCCTGGGGCATCATTTGAAAGCCTTTCTAATGAAGTACCTGTGTCCGGCATAACCTCAGCAGTGAAGCTACTGTTTTACCTTCTTAGACAAGTCATATTAAAACATGATCGCTGATTGACTTCAAAACACTACACTCACACTCACAGACAGACACGAACACAAATTATATTAAAATAAGTATAGTATGTATGTATTAACAATCTTAGAATAGAAAATGTTTTTTTTTTAAGGCGGTATCGGTAAAATTTATAAATAATATCGAGCGTATGATACTAGTGGGTTGCAGCTGAAAACCAGCGTCGGGTGGCCAGTACTTTTGTACAGTCTGGTCACTTGACAGTATGCTGAGCTGTGACCTTGTTGGCACAATTTTTTAGTATACATATATGTTTTTTTTGAGCCTATTTTATTTTGTTATCTGTTTTGTTTTATTTTTATTTTTATTTTTCTTTTAATTTGTTTTATTGTGCCAATAAAATATTTTTCTTTCTTTCTTTCTTTGATTGAGTTGCTCTGTGCTAGTGGCGGCAACACCAAACACACGACGGAAAAAAAGTATGATAGTTTTGTTAGACAAGTATCATGGGTTTATTATACCACTTCCTTACATTTGATAGATTCTGTCAGCGTAAGCCATGGGTTCGAACTGGAAACCTGGTAATTGGTGGCTCTCGATAACTTCTAGACTATCGAGGAAGTATCGTCTATCTGTTGAGAGCCACTTAATATCCCTTCAAGTGAGTGGGTTAGAGCTAAAAGATAATAGTGATGCAACTCTCTACATTTGTATTGACAATATTTGTAAATGTTATTGTTAAGTTAGGGAATATTAAACCAAACCTCTCAGATGCAACAAGGTTCTTGTACATATCGTATAGCAAAACTTAATACCGCAAGTATAATTCACAAATATTATTCTATCTACGAAACTAATCCACATACAATCGTAATCCAAAATAACCTATAACAACCAGTACCAGTTTATGTAATTCTCACGTATATTCTTGGCAATAACCTATAGAATTGGTCCAATAAACGACACAATTTTCAACATCATTCGAAACATTTTAAATTATCGGTAAAACTAGACATCATCATCCTAGAATTTTCAAAACAATTTTAGAGTCGGTTTCCAGTCTAACCGGATAAAGACCTGGGCAACACGATACTCCTTAGAAAGCCTGGTTGATCAGACTTTATAGCTTCTGATTATCCGTAACGACAGCCAAAGATGTATAACAATAGCCGGGACCCCTTTCGAAAAATGTATTATCCTACAGACGAGAGTTGCAGCTAGGCCACGAACTCATTCAGTATAACAAGTGCAAGTAAAATAGTGAAACGAAAATAATCAGTAGAAAAAGTGCTCATCTAGTAATAAACAATAAATAGCATTCATAGTTTTTGAAAATAAAACGCAGGATTGTACTAAAACTTTTTCGTGAAGTTTTCCTCTATAAAATGCACATGTGGTGCTCATGTAGGGCACAATATATGGTCATAGCCCCTAAAAGGGCTGAACTTATTTACGGTCGTTTAGAATAGTACATTCTGGAAGCAGGGCGGCATGTTTTCAACGTTCGTTAGGACATTTCAGGAAAGTATTAAGAAGCTTATGTAGTATTTTGTACTGATACAGGTTTAAATATATATGTGTAAGTTTTATTTTTGCATAATTTACTTTGCCTGACACAGATGACTTTTTACTCCACTTACTTACAATCATTATTTATTAATTTTAATTTCGAAACAGCGTTTATACCTGTGGGCAATAAAATATGAAGAATAGTCTGAACCCAGACCGACGAATATAAATGATATTATCATCACCAGCTTAGCCTCTTCCCAACTATATCTAAACGAATGCCGGGGCTCCCTAACCAAACACCACTATTGTATCAAAAAAAATTACGATTACGAAAAAACTGTACTAAATGGAAAACTCACATTTAACAATGTTTGAATAATTAATGTAAGAAGAAAGCGATCGTAGAATGCAAATCCGCACGAGAGAGTGTAAACTGGCTTATTTTGAGTGTCTCGATATTTCAATTGGCAATTCATCTCGTTTGATGGCAACACTTTTAACATTTTCCGCCAGAATAAAGGCAACAATTGGAGCATAGATAAAAAGGTAAAAAACCCCAGCTTTGAAATCCTTTGATAACTGGAAATTCATTTTGGCTCAGGCTTTTTGGCAGGATGTGTCCGGAGCCCCTCGCGTATATGGACTCTCTGCGTTAAAGGAAATGTTCAATACATTTTTTTTGCTTCAGCTTTTCGAGTTCCCTTCGACTACTTCCATAAATTGTTTTACGAAATAAATCAACTGATTATTTTCTTCGTGTGGGTGTCGAATAAATGTCATCTGTTTTGCTTAACTTTTTGTAAGAATTTGTGGAACTCCTTTTGCTCATTGACTATTGGGCTGCGATGTTATTTTGATAAAGATATTAGGGAACACAAAACATCATCTCTTTACATCTGTAGTTAGTTTATTAGTTCTCAGTATTTTAAATCAATGTCTCCTGTAATATACTTGTATTTACAAGGCTGACGCAAGATTTATCTGACTGTAATACATTAATTTCGACGACAGCGTATTCATTTTTATTATTAATGTAATAATATTGGAAACCTGCTATTTAAATTTAATACATTTTCTTTAATGGATAGACCATGATGCCCTAATTTGTAACTTCCAGGAAAAGGTTTTAATTAACAGTTTCGTTGTGAGTACAGCCAAATCATGGCTTTCTAGGAAAGATGAAATTGAGGCTCCATTTGCTGACTTCCCATGTGTTATATGATATTGTGTTGTACATGGTAGTTGAATATGAATAACTTATTCATTTCATAGCTATGTACACACCAAAATAGTAAAAATTAATTAAGCGGCAGAAATAGTTTTTCATTGTTACAAGTTACGTAATAGTCTATTTATAAGGGGTGATATAAATATTTATGATCAAAAACCAAATAGTTCAGATTTTTGCAGAGATATCAATAGAATCTGCGTAATTCTTTACACAAATTGTGTGCTATAAACTTAGTAAATTCCCAGCACTCCACTTAGCTCTAATGTTTGTACATCAGAAGCAAAGAAAACCCATTTATTTTATAACGCCTCCCACTTGATACGTGACATACATTTTCAAATTAATTTGAATACAAAGTCCTTTCATGAAAGCTTATAACCTGTAAAAGCGAACTCGCAACTTCTTTGACTCACTCAATGCCCGACATCTTTGAAATTTATGTATAAAAACAAAATCTTACGCCGCTTAATATCCTGAAGAAGCGTCGAGATCTCTTTGAGATTGTGAAGACCGTATCTTTTTACTTTATACTCTGAATATTTTCTTTTAAGAAAGGTATTAATGTTCATTTTCTCGCTCTAAACCAGATTGTGGTTAATTTAAATAAAACAGGGCTTTTTGGATTGTTCGTTTTAGTGAGTTATCTTTTAAGGTCGCTTGTAGACACAGAAATCTAAATAATCTATGGCTGCCGACATGTAAGTGTTGTTTGTATAAAGATAAACGATAGGGGTGAGATTTGCTTTGTTCGGAAGGTTTATGTCTTGATTACCACTTTTTCAAGGAATAATGTTGGTTTTAAAAGGATTGTTTGGCAGAATGCTTGGGGCTTACTATAACTGTACTTACTTTTGACCGCACGGGAGGAATATGTTTTTCCGGCGTATGTTGTGTTTATAATAATTCTTCGGAGTCGTAGAGTTAAAAGTAGGAAGTAAAAATAAACCTATTATTAGATGGCCTCCCACCTCCTTTAATTTAAAGTACCTAACTTGCATTTTCAACTAGTTTTTTTAGTTCATAAATTTTAAGCAGTTGTGTTTTTGTTTTTATACTAACAATTAGCTGTTGCCCGTCCATCCGTGGACTTCAGTTTACAGCGCGCGGTGGATCTTTTTTCCGTGGAATGCCGGGCTAAAATGTAGCTTTGAAATACCTCCCTTTTACCAAGTCACGTGATTTTGAGCTGTTAGTTTAAATAAAGTCGAGTGATTGGTAAGTACTTGTAGAAAAACTGTTTTTCTTGGTCGGCTAGATGTACAAACACAAACATTATTTCCACTTGATATCCCTATGTTTAAATAAAGAGGTTGATAAAAGGCCGGGGTCCTTACATATCACTTTTCATAATTAAACTTAGATAAAGTTAATATAAAGGTTGTGAGGCATCGAAACACATCGGCACAAACTCATTTAGATCTCAACGGGAGGCAATATTATGCAAATGAATACGATCCCTAGTACATAAGGACGGCGTCAGATAGTAAGTACTTATAAATACATCTTGGCCTTAATATATTTCTTTTATTTGGTTAAAATATATAATTATTAATGGGGAGTCCAACAATTAAAACTTCGGCAGACAAGAAAGACTATAATTACAAAAAAAAAATGTATATTATCAGTGTTTATCCAAGAGAATGTAAGATTATTTATTTTTTCATGACTTTTGAAGGCTTATTACGGTTTAACGTGTGTTTTTGTCACGGACAGTGATACTGGCATTATGATTTGGGTTTTTTGCGAGCTTTGATGTTTTGTAGGTATGAATTCGAAATAGATAATGTCTGTTTGAACAGAACTAGTTTTTTTTTTTATCTCGGTAAGTAAGTAACCTTAAATAAATGATACAGCTAAAAGTCATCGCACAGTCTCGATTGGCTCATTGCAATATTTATAATAAATTAAAACAAATGGTTGTTATTTTTTAATTTTCACATTCAAAATACATAGTAAGGAACAAACACAAAAATTATTTGGTAAATTGAATGCAGGATGACAGGATGAAACTGAACAATATCAGAAAATGAAAGCGTCTGAATGAAAGGGTCCGCATTCAATTCCCTGTTCTAATGTTATTGACGTATTTAATTAAGATATTTTTGGAAGCATGTTGGGGTTGGGTCTGTCAATGACAATAGAATGTCCTTAATTAAATTACTTTCTATACGTGGTGCGGTGAACTCTACCTTACCTCTCTGGGGAATAGGCATGATGTACGAGTCAACTAAGGGGTCAGTTTCACGATCGGTTAGGTCTTAAATTCAATACACAATAATTGCAATGACAAATATTTTTTTTGTAATTAGCCCACTAGATGTATAGATGATTTTGTAAAAAAAGGAGGTATTTTCCCTATAAAAGTTATTATTAGTCGAAGAAAATAGAGAAAACTATAATTTCTTCGGAACTACATTGAGCTTAAGTTACTAAGTGATTGCATACTTCCTGAGTATCAGCGAAACCTGTGACTCTACATTTTACTATTTACCGTGGTAGGTTTCATTCTCTATAGGAAACCTTTTACCTTGATGATACTGCTAAACAATTGCTCGGGTATTGACCGCACGGGTCAGCAACCGGAGTATTATACGCAGATTTTATTTCTATCACATCCATAAGGAAACACTTCTTTATATAGGTCTGTAAATGTTCCACTGTGGGGCAAAAAACCCGTCGAATATTGAAACTGCTTCTAGGTTAACAATTTAACGAGCAATTTTTACCTGATTTTATTTCATACTTTTAGTTGGTTTCGAATATTCTGCCTTTAGTTAGTCGAGTCGTTAAAAAAAGTATGTAAAAACGATTTTTTGTTTCATTCGCTTTTGTTTCGTTTTCTACACCAAGATGTTTGCGTTTTTATTCCATCGTAGTGTTTTATTGAGAATGCATTTAAAAATTAACAACATCTTGCGTATTTTTATAATAAAATACGATGTATAAATACTATTGTTAATATTACTAATTTTCATTTCTATATTTCTGTGTCCACAGCCTTATATGGAAATTATATTTTCACAGCACGTAAATTCGGTAGAGTACACTTTGATAACAGCGGGGGCGTTGTTTCATAATAATAATTGCTAGTGATGTATTCTCAGAAAGCCATAGATTCTGCGTAGAGCGCGGCGTATAAAAATATATGCATATTTATATTAAATTTATATGAACTAGTCGTTAAAAAGGGCTATGGAAAATATATATCCGTATTTAAAAGAAAACTTTTGTGTGATTAGTGAATAGGAAAAAAACTCTAAAAAGGAGAGCCGATTTATACGTCAATATTAGGAATCTTAAATAACAATTTATTTTGTTAAATAACATACATACATACACATATTACTTAAATAACAATATATTGTAACCTAAATATATTTTTATTCAACTATTAATTTCTGACTTCATTGCTCAAAATCGTTCAAATTCAAGCTCTTATTCTTACAACAATAAGGGTGATTTTCCTTTAATTTTCCATTGTACGTTAATAAAATTCAGCTCTCTAGACAAATGACGCAGTAATATTCATCCGCAATATTCCAAATAACATTCAAACCATGATAAAATATTCCATGACTTTATTATGAGGTTTCCCGAAATAATATTGACAGTCGTCCCGATTACGTGTCATGCAGGGCGTGACAAAATTATGCTAAATGTCTCGATCCCTTCCATCGTATGGGAATTATTTCAGCATTTTGTCAGCATGGTGACGTCACAATTGGGTGACTGAATTTTTGAGGATTGCGGTATGATTTTAGTTTGATGTATTTTTATGAATGAAACTTTAGTAGACTTCAATAAGCGCCATAATGGGGTAGACATGAGGCCTACGAACACAACTTCAAGTAGTTTAGAAACAAATACGGCTTTAAGTCATCTGCTTGGCTTCAAGAAAAGGTAGCAAGTTCCCAGATTGATTTTTTTTGAGCTCAATCGTCATTGAAATCTCTTTATATTATAATTTTGAAGAGAAATGGATCAAACAACAAAATTCAAAAGATAAAATAAGCATGTTTACGTTAACTTAACGAGTTTATTTCAGCGCTATCGTAAATTATTCCTCGTCCATTCATAGCTGGAAACAACTACATTCGCTCGGATTAGCTTTTCATTCGATTAGTGGCAACCAGATATAGAATTCTCATTTGCTAATTATTCGAGAAGTGTACTGTTGTACACCTTCTAATCACGTGTAATTTGTATTACTGTAACAATCCGTGCAAATGTATCGCAGGGTAATTTGTTTTAGTTCATTCACGCTTGTCGATAGTTCTTATTTATTTCTTGTAATTTTCTTATATTTTTCTGCTGCAAGGAATAAGGAGGGAATTCTTGACTGATTTTCTAATAGACTAGTCTGAATTGAATTTATTAAAAATTATAAATATATTAAAACCAGTGAAGCCGATATGTATAAACTTAACAAATCCAACAAGTTTTTAGACATTTCCATGCTTACATTACCTAATGACATGACAATCGACATTGATCTAAATTCCCTTTTTTTATAATGTAATCTTAATAAAGGGACGTGAATCATATTAGCCACACAGACTGTTAAATAATGAGTTTTATCATAACGTAGCATCTCTTTACTTGATGATTACAAAAACTGTCTATTCATGCTATGGTACAGGTACATTGCTAGCTTGTTCCTCCACAATCATCTGCTATCTCACGACATTATTATCTTAACTAAGTGTGTATGTACTCTTCACGGCGCTATGAAACAGACTGGGCCTTTGTCTGACAATGTTTTCGACGTAATCTTGTTCTCCGTCTCTTCATGAGATAATTTCATTCATAAAGATTAGCTTCCGCGTTTAAGCCTACTGCTAGTCTGTTTTGTATGATACCATCTTTGTTTTGTAGTGGTTATAAATGAAAGATTCTGGTGGAAGGATAATATTTTTTTTTTTCTAAAAGACGGATTTCGTTTTAAATTAGACTCTATCGTACTAAGGAAGATAAAAAAAATATCTTTGGATGGTTTTACACGTTGGCTTCAAACCTCCTACCTGTAGAAGTATTTATTATCTGTAAAAACATAGGTAATCGAAAGTAAAGATCGTACAGTGAACATATTGCGCTATGATTTGTCTATGGTAAGACATACACTACTAGTAGAACCTGCCATAAAACAAACTATTCAAAGAGCCAAAACCTAACCATGGAGCGTAATAACAGTAACTTTAAACAGTTTTATCAAACAATAATAATATAAATTTATTCTTCAAATAAATGTTGGCTGTATAAAGCTCATGAAAACACACTTCACGCGATAGGGTTGACGGAACCCAAATAACTGCCTTATAAAGGACAAGTACGTCGTCGCCTCTAAATATATTAGAAAATGTATTCAAACGGACACCGTTATTATTCATACGAAGCTTATCTTCTGCTAGCAGTATCCTGGCCTGAGGAATAGTGGAAGTAGGAAGTTAGTTTTACATATACATGAAGTCAAGTTAGTCGGGCAAGTGTTAACCCAGTTACATACGCGGGGTCGTGCAATAAAATGGTGCTAACCGAGCCATGATTTGTTGCGACTTGCGATGTGAGATTAAGACGCGTTAGTTGCGTGTTGTGTTCCGGGGTTTATTTTACAGATAGTGTGCTATTTGTAGATGCATTTTAAGTAGATAGGTGATTTGTGTGTTCTAGTCTATATGTATATTAGGGAGAAAGTTATTTGAATTTATGGTGTTTAAATGTAGAAATATGTAGATAGGTTGTGTTGATTGATTGTGTTTAAAATCGAAGTTTTTTTGTACCTACCATACCTTACCAAAAAAGGTGTAACAAAATGCGTATACAGACACAATTAAGCTAATAAATTAGTTGTTCAAATTTTAAGTAATTTAGATAAAAGATCTGATTTAAAAAATGTGTCCACCTTATCTGATAAATAAAATGCTACCCTAAGTTAACTCGTCTATACAATCATGAAGCTTAAACGCTATCGTGGCACATAGTTGGCCGATTTTCAACAAAATTAGGTACAGCGATAAACTAATCCTGGATTAACACTGACTGTTCAGTAATCTTGACGAAGTAATACCTTTAAACGCGAGTTGAACCACGACCGTTGCTAGGCAACCGAACCTATGTTATTTTAACGTTATAATAAAGGGACGACAGGTACAATTAATCTAAGGTCTTGATTGACGTTTAAATAAAGCTTAGTCGTGGGAAGATGATTGGAATTCAATTTGCATACGACATCACTTCATACATACAAGGTATTAATTGGCGGATTAGGTATATAAGTATCAATATGTAGGTATTGGTATATAACATATGCCTTGTTTTGAAAGGGAGATAGAGTTCGGAACGTGGATATTAGGCGATGCACAAGAGTTACCAATGTCGAGAGTCAAGAGTCACTGACATAGTCAGTCGAGTAAGTAAAGCTTGATGTTGTACTGAGCTGGGCACGTAAGATATCAATATTACCATGCTGAACAACCTGATCTTACACTCGTCACTTCACTCAACAGGCTAGTTGCCATGGCAACGAGACAACGACCAAACTACTAGTATATACCCATAGCGAGACAAAAGAGGGATGTATGTCCATATAACTAGGAATAAGAGGAGGGAAACTTCGTATATCGTTCACGGCCAATCTAATAGTACGAAACAGACGGTAACTAGTCTCTTATCATTTATTCAGTGATCATCACCGTCTTTTTAGAGTTCCACACCCAAATTGTATAAACGGAACCCTATGTCTTAGGTATCGCTATCTTTTCGTCCGTTTTCCACCAGGCACCTCCTGAATAGCAGGTATTTGTTTTTTTTTTTATTAAGTTATAACGACAAATACTAAATCGAAAAATTCTATTCTCGCAATCTATTTGATGGGTGGCCAATTTAGTTTGCAAGTTCTTTGACCTATTTTAAGTACTCTGTGTTCTATATTATAGTGAAATAACAGGGCTGTTTATGACAAAATTAACCTTATATTGCGATTAGTATATACACGGTGATTTTTTAGTCGTCTTACAAAAGGAGCCCAGTCCATGTATCCGACGTAAAATACCCCTAGGCGCGATTAATATTTTTTTATCATCAACTAAGACAATAAGTACGAAGAAAAATTAAACAAGAAAAATCTGAAAATACTCTTAAAAATGATAAAAACGCCGCCACCCGCGCCCCTCACCAGTGTTACAAGGCTCGGACCGCGCTCGCAACAGAGCTGTGTTTCTAAAAAACTACGAATTGCATCATAATATTGAATAAAAATTGCATTTTAAATTTATTCACATAAATACCTATTTTTTTATCATGAATGTGTTCTAGTCATTGGATACATGAACTGGGCTGCTTTTGTAAGACGACTAAAAAATCACGGTGTATATTATATTAAAGCTTAGAGCAAAAATATACTACAAAAAAGTTTTGTTCAAACGTCCACCTTCTCCGAATACTTGGAAATGTCTATTTTAATTTCTATTTGCGTGTTTATCAATTGGCCTGTTTTGTTACTTATAAATAAATAGCGTCAGAGACGTCTATTGGGACTTTTCACAAATAAAACACACATCGCTGAACACACCCACGCACGCACACATACGCAATAACTTCGTTATGTTTTGTTAAGGCGTTTTCAGACAAGGCTCGTCTCAAGTTTCGATAACTATTTATTTTTTTGATATGGTTTCCTTTCTCTACTGTATAAATACACGATATTTCCCTCTATTTTAATAGCTATTGTTAAACTGGGTACTAAAAATACCTGTAAACCTTTCCAAGAAAAGTGGAAAAGACTTTACCGTGAGCAATGTTCCTAGAATAGTCTATTCAGTAATATTTCTAGTGTAAAACAATTTTCCCTTACTTCACATTACATTACTACACAAATTACTTTCTACAAGTATCTTGAAAAAGTCCTTGACGTACACGTGCCATGTGCATGTTTAAATTAATACACTTTTATTATCAGGATCCAGTTATGAGTTATGACATCTACAGATTTTCCTTTCTTTCTTACCTAACAATAGTAGGTATGACTCAAAATTTTTCAAAAGTCTATAAACTTATTACACTTAACAAAATGTCTAGAACGATATCCAAATAACATTTTCGCAAGTCTGAATACGCCCTAACCGCGAATCGGTATTCTCACACACACAATCACATTGGAACAAAGATAACCACAGCGGCATGACCGAGCCCTTCAGCTTGTTCGCGCCTGTCTAACTTGTCGATAACTTACCATTCAAACCTTTTACCGAAGCCCGATGGACAAAACGTCGATTATATATGAACGGATGCGGAAAACTGTTGTGTTGATATAACAGAGAGAAAGAGCCTCTATTTACCTCTTTTTCTAAGCGATGGACCGTGCCTATAAAACAGAACTATGTACGATTTTAGTAAATCTATGTAAAGTAGTAAATAGTTGGTGTGTAAAAAAAGTACAAGTATATCTTGGTAAAATAATACAATTATAGAATATATTTTGCGTGCCTAGTGCTTAGTTTGACAGTCCTGCAATCTTACCCATAGGCTACCACATCTTCGGTAAATTACCGTTCATTCCAACTTTTTCATTGAGAATAAATTTCAAATTCAAACTGCGTCAGAATTATGTGAGAACGTACACCGTACACACACATTCAATGATGGTGTCGTTAAACATATGGAAACCACATACCTGATGTTTCCTTCATTCATTCAAACATTCTGAATATCCTGCATTGAAGTAGCTCAATAAAACTCCTCTAAATAAATCAGTATTGTATAGACATCGCATATTTGGAGTACGCTACATCACGATAATTCAATGCTGATAAGGGATCAAAGAAAATCAGCTTCTCATTGAAAGGCGTAAAGGAGAGATAGGGTTATCAAAGCACTCCCAAATAAGTTTTATGTTAGCTATTTTAGCTAAAGAAACATGGAATGTAGCTGTAATAGCTTGTCTTATTAATTATATGTAGATCAAGTATCAGTATCGATGAATTGAAATTTTTTATACATAGTTATGTACAAGGTGTCAAAAAGTTGTAAAAAAAAGTGAAGTGTACTTTTCGAATTTCAAAATTTATCGATTTCGTCTCCACTTGTTTTCGACTAACGCCGAGTCGAGTTCTTGGATATTATTTTTTAATGTTAATAGTTCAGTGAAACAATAAAAACGAATCTTAGTGGATAAATAATTCTTTATTGAATAAATTGTTTAATTTAATTCATCATCATCATCATCATCATCTCGGCCTATCGCCGTCCACTGCTGAACGTAGTAATTTAATTACTCACGCGTATTTATAGCGATAGCTGAACTTGATTTTTTTTCATTTCATATCAAAAATCTTTTTCGTCATTACAGGTAGTCAGAAGCTTGAAAGTCTGACAACCAGTCTAGCTAAGGGGTATCGTGTTGCCCATTTAACTGAGTTGAAAAGGTCAGATAGGTAGTCGGTCCTTGTAAAACACTGGTACCTAGCTGAATCCAGTTAAGCGGAAAGCTGGCTGGAAGCTGACCCCAACATAGTCGGGAAAACGCTAGGCTGATGATGATCAAAAATATTATACTAATACGAAAGTTGCAAGGATTATCGAACTTGAATTATTGTACAAATGTATCGTCATAATTATGTCCAATTCCCTATCGAATTTATCATTATATTTTGTCGCTACTTTGGACTCAATTTATTCGCTCCAAATAATTAACGTGGATATGGATATGAAGTATTAACACGCAAATAATATTTTGAATATTAATACTTCTGATATATTCCGTTAGATACCTATCAATATTCGTGAAACCCTTTAGGACTGATTCCTGCCGAGGCAGAGGGATTGCCCGAAAGGTACACGAAGGGCAAAGGAAGGAACATGGGTGGGTTTTAGTCAGTAGCAGTCTGATACTCCCTTCCGCTCAACTCAAAGCGGAACGAGTCATTAAAAGATGGTTTCCTATCCGAAAAAAATACCAATCAATTAATATATTTGAACATACATTACAAACCTTTAATAATATGTATGACGAGAAACAATAGTGACTGTTTTTTTAACATAGATGATTTATATTCGTCTAAAAATCTAATTAGATATTTAGATTTCTGAAACATATTAGATGCGATATTTTATTTTATCAAAGCAATAAATATCACGGAGATAAAACACAACAAAGATGAAACGTAAGGAAATGTGGGTGATGTCACGAGATTTAAAATTACTGTCTCTATCTGAAGGGCTAATTAGATTGTTTTTAGTAAAGTAATCAACTGACGAAGTCTACTGAATATACTTTAATTACTTTTGCCGTGACCGACACAATTGTTTGCAGGGTTTCATAATTGTTACTATTAATAAATACCTTTTAAGACCTTTATACATTGTGAAGAGCAAATAAAGTATTGAGATAAAAAGTTGAACTGTAAGTCAGAACAGGGCCCAAACACATTAAAAATAAATGAAATAACAAAAAACACGTTTATACCAACCGTAATATTGTTCGAAATTAGATTCAATTTCAACAAGTAATTGGATTCTATAGATAAATGCTACCTTCAAATCGAGGAAATGAAAACGTTATTTTTAACATAAATGGCTACGTAATCACCATCTTTCTATAAAAAGCCGGAGGCAAGGATAAGTACTAAAATGACGATTAATTATACGACTCAAAGAAATCATTCTGTATTTAGAAACCCCTGGCCGAAACGAGGGTATTCAATTCCGTTAACAATGCAAAATTACTAAAAATAATACAAAGAAGTGGCAAAAAAAATAGATTCCCATTTTTAGCTATCAGGAAAAACGGAAACCTATTACTGAAGCACTTCTGTCTGTCTGCCTGTCTGTCACCAAAAATGCGATCGCTCGAGAGTTGATATTTGCAAAAATAAAGGTCAAGGTTAAATAACAGCCATAAATTTAATGGGTGGCCAAATTTAAACTGAATTTGTTTTTTTAATTGTACGGAACACGTGAGTCCGTTGACTCCGACTCGAATTTCGACCAGTTTTCTTTACAGATTATGGCATAACAAAATTATTTTTTTAAAGATATGAAACAAATGTTACCATAAGGCTAAGATAAAAAGGACAGACAGAAAATTACTGTGCTTGATTGAGCAGGGTGCAGCTACCCTTAAGGGCAGCAAAAGGTAAAAGCCGAGTAGTTTATGCCTGAAATGTGGACCGGAAAACCCTTCTCACTATCTATTATATACGTAGTCTTAGAACATTATTTCTCGATAAAATGTTCGATAGTGGAAAATAAAAAATATTGTCTAAGTCTTAAATATGTGCTAAGCAATTGTGACAAGGATTGATATGGTTTACCAAATCAGAATGATTAATAGTTGGATAGGAAATTTTATTATTGAATATGTAATGGCTTTGTCCAATTATTATAATTAATATTAGCCACAACACATAAACTAAAATGACGCTAGGAAAACGCGTAAGAAGATCGTTTGAAACATATGTACATAGTAAGATCATTGTTTATACCAAAACTGTATAATATACTAGCTGTTGCCCGCGACTTCGTCCCCGTGGGTAGAAGATATAAGTTATGATTTATACCTTCCCTGTTTTTTCACATTTTCCATTGTATCTTCGCTTCCATTAGTCGCAGCGTGATGGTTTATAGCCTAAAGCGTAAATCGTTGAATGGTCTATTCAACACAAAAAGAATTTTTCAATTTGGACCAGTAGTTCCTGAGATTAGCACGTTCAAACAAACTAATAAACAAACTCTTCAACTTTATATATTAGTAAGTATAGATAAGTAAATAAATATATTTTTTAGTTCCAAAATGTTATTTTCGTAACATTTTCCTGTTTTTCCTAGACCATTATGTACACATCTTTACATAATACTGCTTGATTGGTGTTCGTGCACGAAATTCGTGAATACTCGACCCAATTGGGTGTCATCCGGTCGCGATAAGGACCCTAAATGGAAATCATAATATCGTCCTGTTTGAATTTTGTATACGAAATTACATGTTTTTCAAGTTGATAGATACCTTCACCTATTTAAAATATTGGCATACACCTTATATTTTGGGTACTTCTTATATAGTCCATAAGACAAACAAAGCCAAAACAAAATGCCCCTGTAAACAACTAGAAATATTAAACTATCCTGATTAGGAAACAAAACAAAAAACTCAAGAAAAACACTAGTGAACACTAACTGATTGCTTATATATTAAATGTAAAAAATAGAGTGCATAAATTTGCGTTTTTTATTCAACTTTTGCTTACTAATCGTACAACGAATATTTTAAACTAATCTCGCTTAAGTGGGAATAATTCTTGCAGCTCGCATATAGTCCAGTTCTGCAAACATTCGAATCACATAAACAAAAGACATTCTGCTTTGGCCAAATGTTTGTGTCCCACAAATGTAGAGCACAATGTTTATGTGTCTAATGTAATGTCCCGTGTACGGTGGTGCGTTACGCTCTGTGCTGTTTGTCCGACTTCCCATATGTTTGGTCCAATATTACCTACTAGCTGACCCGTTCCCAGGTCTTTGGATGGTATTTTTGGGTAGCTTAGCCTGTGACACTGACAAAGCACTTGGCTTACATGCTAAAAAGCTGGTCAAATTATATATATATATATATATTTTTTGTTATAGCAGAAATACATCTAGCTATCACAGAATCTGAAGCTGGGGTCAGACGAACAAACAGCGGTGCCTCAGTAATAGGGTTACGGATTCTTAAATAGGTACTGTATGTAGATTGTGATGTTGAGATTTTAAACCTCTCCGGTTCTTCAGAATTAAATAATTGAGTCACAAAGACAACGTCACAAAGTCACAAGCTCTGCCTCTTCATGATATTGGATATCCTAGTAATATTGTAGTGCAGGACCTAACTGGGGCAGCGGGATTTTCCGAAAGGTTTACCGTGGCCCCGGCACACGAATGGCAAAGGAAAGAACATGGGTGAGTTTTAGTTAGTAGAATTTTGACACTCTTCCGCTCGACCCAAACCGGAAATAGTCATTTGACGATTTCCCATCCGAAAAAAGAGTGTTATACAAAATATTAACATGGGTAACAGATATTCCTGCTAGGATATCTCAAATTATTTTGAAATGACGAGTAAACATGAAATCAAATTGGGGAAGTTTACACCTGAAAAAATACATCGGGTCGCGTTACCGGCTCGTTATATTTATCTCATTAGCATTAATTAATTCTGCCCTTAATCACGAATTTTAATAATTATATTTGTTTGAAATGTACGGGAGACAGGTTTCATGCGAATTTTATTTTTAATTATATTTATTCTGTTTGTGAATGTTTAGGCATTGAAGCTGGCAAATTAGCGGGTGTAACTGTATAGTATGAGCCGTACTGGTACCGCGCAGTACAAAAAAAACACGGGTACTATGTTCAAATTAGCAGTGTTTTTCTTGCGTTATTTTATTAAAAACAAAAAATCTCTCTTATCATTTCGAAAAGTTTTTAAGCCTTTGTGAACGTTTTAGCATCTATTTCCGTCATACAACGTCAAACAATCATAATAAACAATTGTGCAAAAATTACTTCTACTAAAAATGAGACTGATTTATTTATCAAAAATAAGCTACTTGTCTCATATCAAATCGAGCGAAATAAATAACTATTCAAATTTCAAAACAGCGTATTCCCACGTCAAAATAACCGCGAATACTTTTCAAGCCTCAATTATTACAAAACAATATGGCCACTAATATTTACCGCAGCATTCGAGATTCAAACGCGGGCAAAGCATTGTCGGGTCTGTGGCTTCAGAAGTTGTGATTGGGCAACGATCACTCGCTTTGTGAGCTGTCATAAGTACCTATATATTATGCTCTTTTGTTTTAAATTGTTCTGTGGTAAAAAGTAAGTCTGTTTAAAAGTTTGAAACGGTAGAAAAGTTTTTGAAGCGCTTTACTTTTTAACTAGGGCCGTAAATTGAGTAGTTTTAAAACGCAACGAAAATACTTGACGTCTGTGTGCATTGTAGCTCTTTAACGGCTGAACCAATTACAAAGCGATTTTTATAAACAAATGGGTGTCTATAAGATATACCACATGAATATCAGTTAGTAGTTCATGATGGACGAAGTAGAAATATTAGTTGCGATTTTTTTTCTGGGTTCTCAAGTAACACTTTTTAGTGATTAAGTATACCTACACATTATAAAATTTCTACAGAATTCTTCTGCTACATTTTTATCCATGTTCGTATCATGCCATTACCATAATAAATATGGTTATTATGCTCAGTAGATGCAGCCATGCATGCATAAATTTATTTGCTACTTATTGCTCACTCGCCATATATTGTTTGCTTCCTTTTAATACATTAAACATCATAAATACTGGTTTGCTATGATTTTAATGGAAGGTAATTGTAATTTCAAGCGGTTGTTCGATGTCAATAAGGTTATATTAGGTCGTGTTCTTATCGAATATTGCCTGTATATAATCCATCCTTGCATATTCAGGTCATAACTAATTTCAGTACGTTGGGCTAGCTTCACACATAATAATTTGACAATCACCTGTATAATGTTAGTAATATTGTTTGAGCACGGAACCGTGTCATAATGATGATGGAGATTATTGTCGAATCTGTATTGTTAGAATTTTCGACAATGTTAAGTGTTAATGTAGCAGATTTGTAGAAACAAAATGTGCCGTATTTGCTTGTGTCAATTATTTCAGTAAATATAATCTGTGATTTTCTTTCAGTAATTTATATGCAACATTACAATGAAATGAAACTATTACGGAATTTCTCGCGGTTTAATTTTAGATTTTTAGTTCCCGACGTTTCGAAAGCTTTGCAGGTATCATGGTCACGGGCAGACTGAGATGGCGTTCGATCTGTCAAGACGAACGCCATCTCAGTCAAAAGTAGTTTCATTTCAATGTCTAACATTCGCGTAAACCTAAGAAACCACTATACAACATTACAAAATATGACGTATTGCTTAATTTTAGGACATTTTTACGAGCAGATCCGCGATAAGGCAAGTGGTTGATGGTGGCAGTCAACACTGTGATTTAATAAAGTTAGTAATAATAATAAGGAACATAAGTAGTTATACATAAAAATTCTAATATATGAATATAAGTAAACTAATAAATATGTATCTACACAGAAATATTTTGACACAGAATTAGAAGAAGTTCGGGAATCAGAAAAGAAAAACTCGTCTAGCCGTTCTGCTTAACTTGTTGGAATTCACGATTAACAGTTAACAATAGTGTAACACAACTTCACATTATACAAACGAGAATATCTTATACTTTCAGAATTGTAAATTCTTACAGATAAGTAAGCGACACAAAGCTATAAACCGTACATCGCGCCGTCTTTCTTCCTCAACAGCGACAATCTTACTTCAAGCAATGGCGAGCTATGTGGTTCTCCGTAACAACAATATTGGTTTGTCGAAACCACCTCATAATAACAACAGTATATATTAATGCTAACTAGGTCTGTACAGAGTTCTGACATTTAAAATGTTTGAATAACCTCTCGTGTCATTTGAAAGGTGACGTCATTAAAATTGTTTGAACTATAATTATTATTATTTAGAAAACTGCACTGCACTGCACAGATGCCCAAATGGTAAAGGCTACCACGACTGACACACTTTGTACGACGTATCGCGGGTTCGATCTTCATGTAATATATTTTTTTCCATTTCTTTATGCAGATGACTTTAATGTTTGTGTTTGTGTTGAGAGTCAATTTAAAACAAAATAAGAGAATAGTGGAAAATTCCAGCCGTTGTAATACTTTACGTTTAATTCTAAAATGTGACAAGAATTCCTACAAAAATACCCATAATAAATGAAATAACAACAATAATCAACAAAATTAAATAAACATGATATTATATGCAACTAAAATAATAGTACTATGAATAATACAGCAACATCTATTATTCAACGATAGTTAGTTACAAATATTGTAATGTTAGTGCAATACATTATTATTTTGGTACAGTTTTCGATGTTTATTTAAGCTGCAATTAGAATATCAAATGTATTTTATCGTAAAATCATACCAACATTATACACCGTGATTTTTTAGTCGTCTTACAAAAGCAGCCCAGTTCATGTATCCAATGACTAGAACACGTTTATGATAAACAAATTGGTATTTATGAGATTTGAGTAAATTTAAAATGCAATTTTTATTCAATATTATGATGCAATTCGTAGTTTTTAGAAACACAGCTCTGTTGCGAGCGCGTTCCGAGCCTTGTAACAATGGTGAGGGGCGCGGGCGGCGGCGTTTTTATCATTTTTAAGAGTATTTTCAGATTTTTTTTGTTAAATTTTTCTTTGTACTTATTGTTTTAGTTGAAGATAAAAAAAAAATCGCGCCTAGGGGTATTTTACGTCGGATACATGAACTGGGCTGCTTTTTTGAGACGACTAAAAATCACCGTGTATAGAGGACAAATTGTGTGTTGTTTGTGTGTATTTGTCACTTTTTCATGGTTGAAAATATGGACTAATTTTGATAAAAATTGATTTGTGTATAGCTTACTCTGTTGGTTTTTCTCTACTTCTTGGAACGAAAGCTAAAGTCCAAGAAAGCGAAGTCGTGGGTAAAAGATAGTTATACTATTCATATACGTATAATACTACAGTCGTCACGACATCGTTACCTCCTTCCTGTTTGTCTTTCCATCTCCCGCCTATTTCTACATCATTAATTTAAAAGATATGAAAAACTGCAACTGAAACTTTATCATAAAAAGGTTTTCCACGTCTGCGACAAAACAAACTCGGGATCGCAAGTTTTATCATTATCCGATTGAGTTTCTTTAAAAACAAAAGAAGACTGGTGCCAACTGCTAGTTATAAAAAGTTCAAGTTTCATAAGCTTTTAATTTACACTTCGTGGAATTTGTTTGTAGAGTGTCACATCTTATGAAAGCCTTACTATTAAGGTTTTCAACTGTTGTAGTGTTATAACTTATGAAGGAGTAGCGAGAGATAAGGGAATTCTCGGCAATAATAATTATTTTTTTAAAACTGCCACGGTGAACAACAAGAACGGATCGATAATTTTATAATCAAAGCCTAAATAACTAGACTTATTCAAATCACAGTAAACATAACTACAGTTTAAACAATGAAGATGAGATACATGTCACTTAGCGGCGACAGCATTAGCAATAAGAAACATTCTGCTGAATATCCAAATCAAGTGACACGTCTGTTTAAAAAAAATTGCTGTCAACTTTAATAATTAGAAATAAATAACACCTCGTTGCCGTTCTCGTAAAACTTTCAAAGTAAACTAGTGTGCCAATCTACTCGAGAATTATGTAAATCAATACTCCTAACAAAATAATTTATGTAAAATTATACCATCGCAAATATAGTAAGTACGTAGCGTAACACAGTTATTATTCAAATTTTATAACTGGCAGCGTGATGTATGAGATTCAGGGATTCATGAAGCGATCCAACATGCTATACTGTAATTACTCGCGAGGGCGTGTTTGTACTATAATGAGCTACAATCTGAATAATATAAGTCGTAAAAATATTTCTACATATGTTATAAATAAGCACCATAAAGTGCCTGCAGGGAAAACATGTTGCTTGTCGCTTTAAATTAAAATTCCCTGGTACTTGGGAAAGGCGTGCATGTTTGTAGTTTAGGTTAGGTTAATAATGAAAATGAATCTGCTTGGTCTCTGGCAACAGATAAGGGAGAAACACTTGAGTAGGTTTCATCAGTAACTCTGTATACCTCTTGATCTTCTCTAGAGCAAAGAAAGGCTACTAGACTATTAGGTTTACCAGAAGATCAAAAAAGATGCAACACACGTAAATACACGTAGCTATTCAATCCATCTTTGTATTTTTAATTATGACACCCAAATTGGCTTTATAATTAAGCGAACATACACAAGTATCACTTCTAAACACACACGCCTTCAAATCTCAAGTGTAATCCCAATTCATAGTAGCCTAATTAAAAAATCCTCTGCAAACTTAATTTAAACAGGCTAATTAGCATAGAGTATGGTTGTAACAACACGTTTTGTAGAAACTACTTGTTACTGGAATGTCTAACATAAACAGTGCTCGCTCTCGGGGGACGCGCTCACACCGCACTGTAATGACATCACTTTATGAACTTGTTTTTAAAACGTTATTTGTAAGCTTTTTTTTGTTATTTTTGTTCAGATACAACGCCAAGTGGAGATTTGTGTTATATCGCACAAAGTTTTTTGTTTTTTTGTCTATAGTTTATTAAGAATCACCAATCATGGTTAATGAGGTATTATAGGAGGTAGATGAGGCCTGGTGATCGGTAGACAGGCAGCGGTGCCTTAGTAATAGAATTCCGTTTTTACCCTTTAGGTGTCGAAGTCTAAGAACAAGGGTCATTTAAAGGAAAATCATCATCAATATATCAGTACTTACAACCCAATGTTGGTATACATTGTGGCATTTCTGCGAAGAGTTTGTTTATAATCAATCAAAAATTCGTTGTTTAAAAAAGACCAAGCTTCATAAAAACACGTTACACACTCCAGGCACTTATTAGCATTCGGTGTGAACAATATTTGACTAACTAATACATAACTATGTCTATGAACACTATCGCTGTTCAAAGGGTAAGGGATAAACAAATTTAAATTAACTCGAAACTTTATTCCAATGTTGGAAACAGTGTTCGTAAAGTGATCAATAGCAGACAAGAGTTCAGTGGGACCAATCATATTGAAATTATAATAGTTACGAAGGCTTTTCAGAACGGCGACCAGTTTGTTTTGCTAACACAGTTTATAATTTGTAAATAGTTTGGATTGAGGTGTATTGACAGAAATTTTGGTAAATTAAGGTACGTGTGGTATTTACAATCATGGTTGTGTTGCTATACAGGTTTTGGAAGGGAGTTTAATTTAAATGTAGAGTCGAAAATTAATGTTTTTGGAGTACGCTCTGTATTGTTATTTAAACAATCAGGCTCATGAATAATCAAAGTGATAAAGATTCGTTGCTGGTTTGATACGTGTGTGTTCTCTTGCTAACTAAAATTTTATATCTAAGTTCAAGGTTTAAAACGTTTCATTTTAAGTTTAAATGTTATAAGATTGAAAAACGAAGGTAGAGAGCAAGATGATAAACAAAGTGAGGGAAACTATCCCACTAGTGGACAATTCAAGGCTAATGATAATGATGATGAAGTTTGAAAGCCGACTATAACTCTGCTTGAGAAATGGCTACGTCGAATAAATATGTTTAGATGACACAATTCAAAGCTGAACACTACAATGATAACTCGTCGTAACTAACCAATTCTCTGATACTTAAACGCAGAATAATAGACACAGACATAAAATTCTCACAGATAATTATAATATTCATTAAATTGAACGTTTCAATTAGAATGATAATGATGTCAACTTAAGGACTTCTAATTTGACTAAAGTAATATTGTAATTAATGCCAGGAAGAGGAAGTCTTTCGGTGATAATTAAGAACATAATTAATGTTTAATTTGTAAATCCGATCCAAATTCTTTGTTCCCAATTATTAAGACACACTCTTAGGTAAATAACGTATTTGATATTTGTGTCATGTGAACTGTTGATTTTATTAATCTTTATTTTTTTTTCATCTACGACTCAGGTATATCGTTTTCTGGCAGTACTATTCAACCTACCGTTTTGCGATTTATCCATTTTCAACTCATTTCCATTACACGTTAGTACTTCTATATAGGCAGAGATTTTCACCAATTTACTGCTCTCTACGAAGTGCATTGACAGTCACCTTTTTATACACATGATATTTAAATAATAATTATGTACTCACAAATTAAACGTCAAACGAATAATTTAATTTCAATCTAAACTATAGTCAAAACAATACGATTACAACGCATCGGAGCGTTAAACAGTTGGTGACACGTCACTGCGTGTAACAGGATTATTGTGACGTCACGCGCTGGTCCACGCAGAGGGACTCATGAATGATAAGTGACTCTCAATAAACAATTGTTCTTAACAGTCATTAAAAGTACAAAAATTGGGACTGTAAGTTATAGTTTGTACTAGTGTATCGAAAGATTACGTGGAGATACACAACTCATAATGGCATAGGCATTTTAACGATCCTTAAATTATCAAAACTGATTATGATCTTCAAATGCTGTGGCAGAAACCCACATCTAATTTGGAGAGCCGTATAAAAATAATGATCGATTACAATAAATTCTCCTTTAAAAACTGTTGTACTAAGTAAAACACATAGAAATTAAAATATCACCATTAAACAATTTCAATTGCAGAATAAAAACATGGCGCCGTTTTGCACCGACAGCGTGACAACGTTATTTGTGTGACGTGACGTTCGCAGCGTGACTGATGGCCGTGCGGTTGACGCTGCACTGTCGCCACAATTGTGAGCGTGACAGATTTTATCATGCTAATAAAAGCAATGTCTGTCTGTCTATCCAGAGCTTTGAAAATCCGAACTTAATACTTTAGATTGATAGATAGATAAATTTATTACTGTACGGAAAATTTTCTTATACAATGAAAGTGTACAATAGTCGTAGGTTTTTCGGCTACACCACAAATATTTGGTCCGAAATTAATATGGGATTTTAGATAGGATAAGTGTGGCGAATAGCGGTGTTTAGATCAATCACACGCCTCGGTAAAAAACAGTATTGTTTAACTAAACAAGTGTCTGGAAATTGATACGATCTGAATGTTTTAGACACAAACTATAATGTTGTATGCCGAACTCAACTCGGTCTATGTACGGTTTACAGTTTAGCTTAAAAATAAATGTATCTTGGAATTTTAATTGATGAGTAGCAGAAGATTAAACTATGGATAAGTTCATTTATTTGTTACGTGCACATGAATGTAACGGTGCTAAAATTTCATCTTTAAAAGAACCACATTTAAGGTAAATACTAGCGACTTTGTTAAAAAGTACACGATGCAGATTGATATTATCTTGGCTTGGGGTTTGAAGGCGCGATCCGTAAGAAGTGCCACTTGAGACTTTGCATACAAAGGAGCGCTGGAGTGCCGATATAGATGGACAGATACGAGTCCCGTATGCCGCCGTAGAGACAGGAAGGAGGTCGAAACTATTTGTAGGTACAGTTTATTCTGCCGTGATTTTTTGGTATCAAGTGAGGCAGTTGTAAAGGTAAGTAGGAACTTTATTAAATGATGCTAAGGTTTTCTCACACGTATTCATCTGAATTGCCCGACCAGTTTCGGCCAACCGAAGTCCTTAATGCTGTATGGCAGCTGACGAGGTGGGAGATTCGATGTAGTTACATCATTTAATATGGAATCATTCTCACGATTTTTTTTATAAAAAATTATAAACTGTCTATGTCTATTTACATTTTTAAGAACTTTTTTTTATATGTTGGTATTTATTTCGATTGCAAAAGCAGATAGTTGTGATTTGCGTTAAAACAGTCTCAAAATGTTTGAATACAGCTTGAGGTTAATTTTTATTAGACGTACACTTTTAAAACAAAATAAGCTAGCTAATTCAAGGATTAGTAAATTTTACTTTCCGATAAAACTCTCGAGGGATCTTAAATTTAGGGGCTTGAACACTTAAAACTTGTTTAATATTAAACCTCTTTTACAGAGGCTAAGACACCTTGAGATCGCACCATTATCTACAATTTAAAAGATAAATCAGTAATTCAGCGCTTTTCAAGGGCCAGATGACAGGTAAGGGTCATTCAAACTCCTTTTTAAAGTTCCTTAACCAAAAGATAAAAACGGAACGCTATTATTGAGGCTCCACTGTCTGTCCGTCTGTTTGTCCGACCGTCGGTCGTCAATTTGTTGATGGACGATTAATAAATTTCAGGGGTTCAGTAATTTTTTTTGTCACACTACTGTTTTTTTTTTCTTTGGCCTAATTTAATGTTTGTTTGTCATATAAGTTTAATGTAGGTACAACATACTCACGTAAAAGTCTTAATGATTTAAGTTAAATAGTGAAAATAAAACTTTTTTTTTACTTTAATTCTCATACGTTTAAAAAACAAATCGCTGCGACTACAGATATGGCATTCGTCTGCTGTGCGACATTATTTAGAGCCGTAAAATTCTGGGCCTTAAAATAGATTTGTCGGTCGCCGGTCCCCGGATTTGGCCCAGTTCTCGAGTGTTCACCGCACTGGATTTTTAGGAACGGGCTGAATTCTAGCTGAAAGAAATCACAATAAATTTAAAAAAGCTGTAACGTGTTGTTTATGTGTTTACCTGAAGATTGTTTAGGAGATATTATAGTCTGAGATAGGAGTTGTATTGTTTCGTGATTATGATTGAGATTGTACGAGTATATATAAAGTTATAGGGTAGGTAAACGATGTGTTATTTGTTTGAAGAAAAGAAAGAGGGATTATTCAAACGGGTTAAGGTGACCCACCATACATAAATTGCAAAAGGAAAGAACATGAGTGGGTTTTAGTCAGTAAAAGTCTGTCACTCCTCTCCGCTCTATCAAAATCGGGAAAGAATTATTTGATGACCGACCGTCAATTTGTCAGCCGAAAGTTTCTCTCGAAAAGTTACAAGTCACTGATTCACTACTTACAGGTTACCTGTGCTCAGGACTCAAATCTAATGAATGAGTTCATGATATGTCGTAGAGTCATATAAATCGTGGTTCGGTCGAATTCTTGGCAACTGCCCGATAGTGGCCATAAAGTATTTGCTTTGTTTGTTGCAGGCTTCAGTTTTAAAAAGTGAAATATTGAAGTAACTATTGCTTCGGTGTCTATTTTTTATAACTAGATTTTCCACTAACTAACATTCGAATAATAGTAAGTGTTGTTAATGAGCAATAGATTCAGTATTTTTCAATAAAATAAGTATAACTAAGATTCCTATATTTATCAGAAAAAAAACTGGATTAAATAAAATGCAAAGTACGAATTTATGAGATCACTTTCCGCCTAAATATGCTTTTCCTTCACTGCAGTTTTAAAATGTAACAAACAGTCTAAAAGTGTATTTTTTCAGTTTTAATGGGCCTAAACTTTGAACATTAAAAATTTTAAACATATTAATAAAGTTACAATTTACATAGTAATTGTTTCTATTAGTAAACGTATATTTATTTTCACAAATTGTTCATGGAAATGTATACGTTCATATTTAGGTAAATAAAACACAACAATACTAGGTCATATAGCACACATTGGTGTTACAATATAACACATATTTGTGCGCGATATCAAATTATATCCAAGTATCCATCACGACTATCATCATCTATAGAAATGCTCTGTCAGACAGTTCGGACGGATTTCCCTCTCAGTTCATGTCTCATTTACGCTTTCATCGCAACACAATAACGGACGATGACGTAACGGGAAGTTGTAAAAATGTATCCCATACTATAACAAGTCATTTATAAGCGAAGGTAAAGGAAAATGTATTGGTTTTCCACAGGTATTTGATTATTCACAGGATTTCCTCTGAAGTGAACGAAATCTCATAAGTTTGTGGTACGGGATTGTAAATATCTCACTGCTAACTTGTATTAATAATATTTATAGCTGAGTACACTGGTGCCGCTTACGTTGTGTATAAAAAAAATACTTTAGACACATTTTGAATAACTTTTCGGTACAAGTAAATCAAAAGCTTTCTGAAAATCAGCTTCATTCTTGTCATCAGAGAATCTATTGTAAACCTGGTATAAACCATCGAACAAAATGTTTACCATCAAAAACTTATTCTTTCATACGAAGTTTCTTTATATCTATAAATAAACGCTGTGCCAAAAGACCACAAAATAAATCGCCATTGAAGAAAGATTTTATTATAATCGGATTATAGCTTCTTAGTCAAGAAAATAGTATTTATCAGGTTTTAAAATGTCAATATACCCGTATTACGAAACTGCTAGCGAACGGTACAAAATGTACTAGAAATCTCATGACAATACCGAAACAAAAGCAACGAACGTTATACAAGTCAAAGCTTTGCTTCCGCGATAACAAAAAACAATACAATCTGATTTTTTCAACATTTTACAATAGAAGTACGTCTGTTTGAAACAATGGTCTCACAAACAACGGTACAGCAACGTAATCCGTTTGTAATAGCTCCCTATGTTGTGTAGTTATAATTATTTATAACCATGAATTTATAGGTGTCGCAATGTTTTTTCGGCGACGGCTACCGACAATTTTGGGTAGAATAGGGATGATGATTGGGTATAAAAAGAAAAAATCTCATTAGTCCCTCAGTTAGATAATTGGAAAGTATGAGACACGTATTTTTTCCTTTTTCAGAAAAACTAGAATTGACAAAGATTAACTGCTTTAAAGTTAAGGAGAGGGGGCTTGTGACGCAACGATATGGTAAAATTTATACTCAATCGTGACGTCACGCGTAATTTTCATTCACTGTAATTTGGTCAATTTATGTGTGCGAAACAAATTAAAAAATACGTATCCATTATTATACAAAAAACTAAAAGACGGACACAGCAAAAAAAAAATTTACATCATCCCTATTCGTAATACAATTATTAACAACTCAAAATATAAGAATCCTTAATAAAATCCTGTAAACTGGTAAACTCTTAAATTATTTACTACATATCCGTCCAAGAAAAGGTGTCCATTATTGAAATGTATCAATTAAGTTTCATAATAATCGGTACAGTAATTTTCCAAATTCTATATGTTGCTAAATAATTCGTTCACTTTGAAAATCAGAAGGAAACGTAAAAGCCGTTCTTGCTGACTGTACCTACATTAATGCCTGCCAGGTTTTGTCGATAATTAAAGAAAAACGTGCTCTTGTAATCATGTAAATTGGGGTGATGTAGATCTAAAAACACAGATAGTATTAAGTATTAAGAATCTTTGCTATGGAATAGCGCTCAGATTTTATGTTTTGTAAATAATTGGGTTTCAATTTTGATAGATCTATTTCTTTTACGAAGCAAATATCTATTTCTTTCCTGGTTTTTATTATTTTAACCTCTACTATCTGTGTAAACATGTCGTGTCTATATTTATTAGTACCTAGAAGATCTGCTGGAAATTGGAATAAAACGAAACATTTCGTAAAAAAATCAGCAATACCTGGGAGTTTCGAAAAATAAATCAATTTACCATGCAACTGCTTCCATTTTGAAATAAAACCGTTGCACTGCTAACACACTGCCACAACGGGCGTATGGAAAACGCAAGGCTCGGCGCTGGCCGGTTACGTAAAATCAAATATCGAATTATTCGTCACGTTTGGTTTAACGGCCATTAATTTAAAATAAATAGAATAGAGTTCCGTTTCGTTTTTTTTTCTATTTGGGCAATTGAGCTTCGGTTTACTTAGGTCGATATGAAAAGAGTACGAATTGGTTGTCATTTAAATTGCCTTATTAGTATATATTGGTATTAAAATTTACAAGTAACCTCTTGTAATGATAAGGTTTACATGTTTTTATTTAAATTCAAGAAGGGTCCGAGATGTCTATTTCCAAGTCACAATAAATAATTGTCCATTAGACCGATTAGTAAAAATGCGTATGTCTGCTAATTAATTAATTAATAGTAATAGTGTGTATGTTGCGATCGCGTGCGTTATTTGGGTGTGTTTGTTTAGTCGTGACATCACTAATTACCATTTAATTTTGTAACAAATGTTTGTTAACTACGCACAACAAATAAAGTAATTAACTTCCTATTATAGGAATAAATTGTTTGTCGTTTTATTCGTATTGTGATGTTTAGCACGTGTCTATTAAACTTAGGTTAATATATTTACTAGCGCATTTGTTTTTATTTCCCGTCTAAATTTTGGTTACTCTTTGAAAGTATCTATCCTAATTTAAAGCATATTGAAGTTTTCAGTTTTATAAAAAAAGTTAATTAAATTAAAATTCAAGTTAAAAAAAAGTTTTTAATAACTTACCATTAAATATAACAATTAAACTATTTATTTACACAACACTAGAACATAACACAGTAATCTTTCCCGCGCACAACTTTACCACGACTCGGCTACGCGACTACGGTGCTACGAAGCTACGTGCAGCGCTCTACGCTACTAGAAGTCGACTGAGCGCTACGCGTCACGTTTGCTTCACCGCCGCCTAGCTATGCAAACTATAACATTCTTAAAACTTGAATATATTAACAACAATGTTTTATATTTCGCGAATGATAGAATAAGTTACTGTTTATTGCATTTCTTCAGAAAAAACTTTTAACATCAGGTGATAAAATAATTTAAGTTGTTTAATAAAAAGGAAAAAATCTGGTTGTAAAATAATATAACACCAGTTATATGGTTACTTTGTTCAGTTTCTTAATTGCAAAGATATGAGACTGAATGAACACAAAAATAGGAATAGAAGAAAAAGTTTACATTATAAGAAAAACGTGAATTTAATAACAAGACCAACAATAAAGTTGTGGAGATAGAGAATTGTATGTATGTATATAATACTATTCGTAATTGAATATGAAAAAAAAAAGGGCATAGAATTTGAAAATAGTTTTACGGGAACAGTTAATAAATAATCCATTTCGTGAGCAAAACGCCATCAGGTATTAGACAGATTCAAACACAATCATAATATAGGTTTAAATAAATATGTTTATTTTATGAACCTCATTGGCCTAGCCTTTTCCCAACTATATTGGGGTCGGCTACCAGTCCAACCGGTTTCAGCTAAGTACCAGTGTTTTACAAGGAGCGACTGCCTATCTGACCTCCTCAACCCAGTTACCTGGGCAACACGATACCCCTTGGTTAGACTGGCTGTCAAACTTTTTCAAGCTTCTGACTACCTGTAACGACTGTCAAAGATGTAGGAATAACTGCCGGGACCCACAATCTAACGTGCTTTCCGAAACACGGAGGAACTCGTTATGACAAAGATGGTCACCCATCTACGGACCAACCGCGTCAAGCATAGCTTAACCTGTGATCTTTATTTTATTTTACTTTATTTTATGAACCTATTCTTTTAAAATCAAGCAAGAATTCTAACGATGAATCGAGCATACTCTCTTGTGGGTGGCGGTTTTAGAATTTCTCACAACGCTTGCAGCCTTATTCCAGTTTTTATTTTTAAACGATTCCCGTACTACAAATTTCATTTTTTTCGCTTAGTGCGAGTACGGTAGGGTGTTTGGTCCGCATACGTTTTACTTGAGGAATATATACATACATGCTATATCTATGTGAGGTTTCGCGTTTGGTGGTCATTCGCGAGATACCCTATATACATTGTCCTACATACTCGGCTATTCTTGAAATATTTTCAAAATGATACTTGCTGATAATATTAAACCTCCATGCATATATATCTGGTTTTACATAATTTATGATGCCTATAAAATAAAAGAAAACGTTAACAAGCCTCTGATGAAATTACAACGATGTTGTTTTCTCAGTGGGAGATGGGTTAAGTGCTCTTGCGCCGTAATGGGTGTGTTCAATGGTGCTTATACCGGTACCCTGTTGATCTTGCGGTTGGAGAGAATTGAGATCCATTCCCTGTAAGGAACATACTAATTGTACATTGAATTTTGTTCTTTCATTTTTGTTAATAAAAAAAGATGCAAATTTGATTGATTATAATATGATTATAAAGTATAAGTGAGTAAACTACAGTATAATCCTTAAAAGCACGAGTATTTTTTAGTAACAATCAATCCTGAAAAGTCACTTCAATTCAAACCGTGACGTCACACGTTGGTTCTACCATTAAATAAAACTATAAAATAAATTCTCTATTCGCAGACTTGAATTAGGCTTTATAAAGGCAATAGTCATTCAGCACAGCTTTAGTTTGTGGTTCGGTTTGCGGGTTCCGTATCCGACTAGTTTGATTTGCAACACGCTGCACTATCGTTCGAGACCGCAAGCCATCGCTTCCAGCCTCCGCCAGCCAACCATTGATGTATCTAGTTAGTGGGCGCAATACACGAATACCTCGGTACAGTTAGCTACAAAAGTCACATGGAGAATTTTGGAGGTTAAACTTTTTTCGACTTTAGATGCAAGAATATTTTATTACCCTATAACCCAACAAACTTACGGGGTCTGATCAAGTAGTTGTTTCAAACGTTTATTTGTGATTTCCATGTTTCGATGATAACCACTTTTCATTTTCAAATGCATATGAAATAAAATGAAACCATTTATTTTGCAAGTACGATACATCGCATTAGTTGCGTTGTAATTGCGTTAATATAGATTGGAGACTGAATTTTATTTATCCATAAATTTGGGTGTATCCCATTCCGCAATATTGAGTTTAAAATCAAATGCTATTTTATTTTTTAAATGTGCTTGAACAATAATATATAAAATATGCTACAACACTTGACATAACAAGTTTAGTCAATTAATAAAAAAATAAATTTCAAAAGTTTAAAAATCTATCCTTTCGCGTGTGATTTCAATCTATGCATGCATATATTCGTAGGTAAATATGCAATAGACTGTAGACCTTAACCGTAGTCGGCAACATCAAACACTCGGCCACCGCCCGGTATCAAACATCTGTGGTGAGCGTACTCTAGTTAGGAATGAAGGGTCAAACAAGAAATGCAGGATGCTTGTTAACCAGTTGTAAACACCCCCGCCATCGTACTGTAGTCTGAATCCGAAACATTTTAACCTGATTCAGGTTTAGCATTTTTATTTCCCTGTTTTTGTTAATAAAACTTTTTTCAGGATGCTCATGGTTCAACGTGTTTAAAATACCAGAGATATATTCTTGAGTTTCAGTTACTTTATTAAGGTTTTTTAAATTTTTGGATAAATTGATTTCGAAAAAAATTGCATATCTTTGTAAAAAAATAATTTAGTCTATTCAACCATCAAAAGGAGGAGGTTCTCAATTCGTTCCCCAAGTTTTCGGGCTGGATTAACCGATTTTGGTTTTTTCTCAAAAGTGCTTTTTTATATGTATGCAGCTTTCAGGTTTTAAATATTTTGGATTGCTATCACAGAAAGAGAAATGGTCAAATATTGGATGAACAAAAAATCTCAATTATACATGTCTGGAAAAACTACGGATAAATGTCCAATGATGTGTGATGATTGTGTACTACGCTGACATGTGAAAATAGGCGAGAATAGGCTAACCGCAAAGGTCCAGCGACAATTTCGGGAAATTGATTTCTGAAGGTCGCCGGCCCAAAACCGACTGTCGTTTATTTTATGTCTGCAGCTGATTTCAATTAACATTCAATTGTGTTTCAGCATTTCGGAAAGAGAATTATATTTTTTGTTTTTGTACTTAAATGGAAAAGTACATTTCGGTGTGGTAAAGTATTTATTGAAAAGAGTCTTTATGTTAATGAAAATAAAACATTATTTATTAAAAGCTTTTCCTGTTAACGGACTCACGAATTTAAGAAAAATAAAACCATATTATTTGAGCCACAGTGATAACTTTTACATAAATCAGCGCTTCACTTCAAGGTTTTAAAACAATAACCCCGCAAGTCACGGTAATGATAAAACGTCAAACATGAAACATCTGCCTAACAACACAAAACAAAAACAACTTTTACAATTTATCTTGTAGATATCACTTTAGAACATTCGTTAAATCATTGTTAAACAATCTGAAGTCAAGCTAAATTAATTGCTAAGAAAATTAGCAGGTCATTTGGTTATGTAGCAGGCTGTAAGGCTGTCAATACATATTGTTTGCGGGGAATTTAGTAGCCATATATCAAGAACACAAAGGTTCTGAACAATAAACCGTTGCCAAGTTTGGGGGTTCGTTACAAGTTGCAGCCCTTATTTCGGCCACAAGTTTTTGGGCACTTGACACTGAATGAATTTAAGGGAGTTTATCGATCGTTACGAGTTTTTATTTGGGAAAAGGCAAGATATTAGTGTTTCTAAAAGTTGCAGTAACTTTAGAAGTTAAAGCGATTGTGGACTTTTTGTAGCTTATTGACAATTTACTTCTTACATATTGTTTATCGCCGTCCACTGCTCAACGTAGGCCTCCATAGGCCAACGTAGGCTCCCAAAGAGCGCCAACCATCCCGGTCCTGGGCAGCCCGCATCCGTCCGCCGCCAGCCACCTTCTTCAAATCATCGGTCCATCGTGCCGCAGGGCCTCCTACACTACGTTTGCCTATACGTGGTCTCCACTCCAATACGTGTCTGCTCCATCGACCGTCTGTCCGTCTGGAGACATGGCCGGCCCATTTCCACTTCAGCGTGCTGATTCTGCGAGCTTTGGTTGAGATGACGATGATGATGATGATAATATCGTTTAAATGAATTGCAATATAGACCGAGAGTAAAATAATGTAACCAACATTGCCTGTCAAAATCTCAAAGCTAAAAAGACGTATATTCTATTTACTTTCAAGTTCTATTTACAATAAAGAATTTTCATGGACAGTTTTCCAGTTTCGATGACACAACAAATCAAAATTACAAGCCCTAAAACGGTGGAAGAGTTCATGAATTTACGCTCTATTTCGGAACCTGTAATTTTATTCAAAATCTGTATACTAACAAACGTTACCACAACTGACGTCAAATCAATCTTATGTTGGACAGGAAAATTCAGTCCGAGTCACTAGGCTACATAAAACCAACCTAGCATTTCTTCAATATTTTCGTATTTTCTTACACAGATGCGGCTCAATGCCAATATTTTATATGTGAAGTGTTATTCGCGTGACCTACGTATCCCGACCACGGACATTGATACCTAAGGGTTGCCATATTTTAGCTTTTTTAGGTATTTGTATGTGACAGTTGGCAGAAATATTTGAAGCCGGCTTTATTTGAATTTGGAATTTTATTTTTGTTTAATTAATTATTTTCGGCATTTATTACAAAACTTGTTTGAAAAGATAGTAGTCCTATAATAAGTATATTACAGTTAGTATTATTTCTTTTGACAGAGAAATAATACAATATTTCTTTAATATTAAAACCTCTTTTCGTGTTTCCATTACCTACACCATTTTTTTAATATTCTTTGAACTTGAACCATTTATGTTTTAGACCACAAGATACTTTATCAAATAAACAATATCGTTCATAGGGCTCATTCTGCGTGTTTGTACTGCGTAATAGAACCTTAAGTACATTTCCCAAAAATATTTAGAAGGCTCATTCATATAAATTGTTTAGTCTTATTTGATTTCGTTATTTCTTTTGTCGTCAAAGTTTACGCATTGTAAGAAAATAATGAAAGCTCTATTTCAATCGTAAAAGGGAAAATACACTTGAATACTTCGTTACTTTGAGTAAATTCTGAAAGGAAGGTTTATAAACTGTTTACAGCTTTTGTAATCTATTATCTATACTAATATATAAAGCTGAAGAGTTTGTTGGTTTGTTTGTTTGAACGCGCTAATCTCAGGAACTACTGGTCCAAATAGAAAAATTATTTTTGTGTTGAATAGACCATTCATCGAGGAAGGCTTTAGGCTATAATCCATCACGCTGCGACTAATAGGAGCAAAGATGCAATGGGAAATGTGACAAAAAACAGGGCAGGTATAAATCATAACTTATATCTTCTACCCACGGGGACGAAGTCGCGGGCAACAGCTAGTTTAGTAATAATGTGACAAAGTGTAAGTATGTTAGGTTTTTTAATGCTCTTATATTTTTAATTATTATAATATTTGCAATTAAGTAGACGTTTCAGGCAGGTCAAACCTACGATTCCTGGCTATACGCCAGTCTTTTTATCAATTAAGCTGGCTAGGTCACGTATTCTAGTGTAAATTAAAACAACTTGATTGTGACTGTATCTTTACTCTGGGTTCTGTATAAATAGCATAAAAAGAAACATATTTGCAACAGTAAATAAGTCACCCATCAAATTAATAACCGTAACCAACGTTGTTTAACCTTGATATTTTTATTATTTGTTGTACCATCAGAAATATATCATCTCTAAACAGATTGGTTCAACAGACGGACAGCCTAGTCCCAGGTATAAGGTACCGTTTATACCGTTTGGGTAGGTAAGGAACCCTAAAAAGGTAAATAAAATTTTGTTTTCGTAAGAATGACATAACAAGACAACCTTCATTTTATTATCAGAGCAAAACTGTCAGGTAAAGTGAGGCATGCGAATACTGAGTGTAGGGTACAAACAACCACATTATTGTATAACTCAATGACGTTTAAGGCACCTTTAATTCAAAGCAGTAGGGTTGAAATTTGCGTCAAATTTTTACTAGTGGTTTTGTGGCTCACTGTACGTATGTAATATCTTTGAGTGACATCGCGAACGGTAATAACGCGACAAACTGATTTATATTCAGCCGTGGAGCGTAATTGAAAAATATTTTTGATGACAATAGCTATTTTTGTATTTTTTTCTTATATAAGAGCTAAATGTGCTTTGTTGCGAAACATTAACAAAGGTTCATGGTTTAAAGTCATTTTAAAAACAACAAGGTTTTAAATTACCGAGGCAGGCGATGGGTGAGGTTAAAAGAAAAAATATTACAACTTTCTAGATTTATTATGATTTTTTGTATAATAATAATTTAGGAATTATAATTATAATTTAATATGTTATTTTAACTTTCAAAAAATCCTCATGCAATAATATCATGCATAAAATCGTGTATTTATTTAGCAGTTTTTTGATAAATGAAAATAGAGGTAAATTTTTCAGTATAAAGCTTGGCTTGTGGGCTAATCCAGGTGATAAAGAATCTATGTTAAATTGCATTCAGATATTTACGAGTGACACCGTTTAGCGTGATTGAGTAAAGAAAACACCATTCATATACACTTTCAGATTAATAATGTTAGTACAGATATATCCAGTGATGCATGAGTAGAATGCATATGGGCAAATTATTTCAATATCCTAACTATATATCTGTCACTACTTCCATCACCTTTCAACTCAAAGTAGGTACCTAAGAATATAGTCATACTAAAAGACAGGAAAGCTCAACAGAAGATACTGCGCTCTTATCTGTATAGTGTACATCTCTCTACTATGATACGTAGGTTGTATGTACTTCACGAGTTATGGAGTGAACTTGTAAGGACAATTCTTCATCTTAAAAACAAAAAAACGATATCCCCACTAAGAAATTGAATGCTAGTATCGTGTTCCACAAACATACAAGTTTCGAACATAACCCGACTCGGAACAAGCATGCGTGGATCACACAAATGTTTCTCTTAGGCAGAGATCGGACTCACGACACATCTCGCTAATGGAGACTTTTGTGGTAAATATGTTATTTTATTTAATATTCATTGCTTATAAAAACTGTTGTGTATAGCCTACGCTAGCCTGGACGTGAGGTTTCATACGGGTAGCGGATTCAAATCCGAACATCATATTTGTATTCATAAACTGGGGATAGGCTGTGTTTTGTATCAAACTGTTATGAAAACTGTTTTGTTTTAAACAGAATAAATACACCGCTTTGTATAATAGTGAACTGTTTTTGATCATATTTTGTAAAAAAAGTTCAATAACTTATAGTCGTGAATAATCATCATTGTGCTAGCCTTTTCCCAACCATGTTGGGTCGGTTTAATAGTTTGATAGTCGTCATATTTATGAGGAAGATAATTCTAGAATATATGGCAGACAAGAGTGTTTTTACTTTACTCTTGTCTGTCGCATATTTAAAATATTGCTGTTTAGGGCCACTTTGAATTCAATATTTTGTCGGGGCATTCAGTAGTTTCTTTAGCGCAAATTCGAAAACAACAAACTACTTATACTCCTGTTAAGTACACTCTTCAACCCATAATTCCCGGATATCTTATATTAAATACATTAATTAAAAGACTGAATAATTTTATTCCTTTATTCATACGACATGAAAATTAAATGATAAAAATTATGATAACATGATGCATAGAACATAGAAATAGTACCTGCCTTTTGAAGAACGACCATCAAATGTTACATTAGTTAATAAGTATCATTCAATACTTCCCAATCGATGCCAGCTCACTTAGGTACTGCTGTTATAAAACGATTTTTTAAATTACATTGTAGTTCTTCTTGCATGGCAAAATTAACTATAATTTCGCTCACAAGTAGTTTTTCTTGAGACATTAATTATGAAAAGTATCTCAAATTAAAGGAGATTACAATTTCAATAAGTATCGTGACATACTTGTCAGTTTCCTTAAGCGATAAATATTACATGGCATTAGTATAAAAACCAAAAATATATGGGAATGACATTCATATCCGACAAGTATCTTTTCTTTGGCTTGTCATTTCAGTACATATAATTTGACAGATTTTTACTTTTCTAAATGTAAGGATGGACTATAACTAATGCAGATAATTCTACATGCAACTAATATCATGTTACCTTATGATAAGCTGTAAGAGGTGATAGAGATATAATAATATGAAATGTGTACTAAATACATTAGATGAAATGATAGAATTGTAATATTACAATTACAGATGTGGTGGAAAGGGCCATAATGGCGGGTAAGAGATACGTTCCCAGGACCACCTTGGAGTTACAATCTATTTGAATAGGATTGGCTTTCACCAAGAGCTTGAGATCCTTGACGCATTTTGCCTCTACCGACGACGGATCTGAAAATACATATTTATTTATGTAAGATTTTTTAAATACACAGAATTTTATGAATCTGAATTAAAAGTTATATTATCTGTTTCACCTGATTTGATGTGACAATCTATGCTAATATATAAAGCTGAAAAGTTTGTTTGTTTGTTTGAACACGCTAATCTCAGGAACTACTGGTCCAAATTTGTGTTGATTAGACCATTAATCGAGGAAGGCTTTAGGCTATAAACCACCACGCTGCGACTTATAGGAGCGAAGATAAAATGGAAAGTGTGAAAAAAACAGGACGGGTATAAATCATATCTTATATCTTCTTCTACCCACGGGAACGAAGTCGCGGGCAACAGCTAGTTATTAATAAATAGTTTTTACTTACTTATGATCAGGACATTATATAAACATGTGAGACTTCGGTAAATATTCGCATATTCATTACACAGGGTTTGACCAGAAAAAACGAGGACAAATAAACAAACGAGGGTGTACATTATTATGAATATTAGTTTGACAATCTCCATGCTAGAACGCTGACTCTGAAAATAAACAATTATGTTGAGTAAACATTTAGTAGGTGTAGGGTATTTGACAACAAAAATCTCTTTAGACCATCAGACAGTATTTACAAAAAGTAATGGGGACGTTTTTTTTTCGAAAACAAAAAAATAATTAATTAATTGTGTGACGCCACTACTTTGATAGTACAATATGTCTGCTTTATACATAGTTTTCATCAGATTTTGCTGTGTTTCAGTGCTTTGCTTCTTCATTACTTTCAAATGACGTGATTAAATGAAAGTCTTTCTGACGGTCTACACATATAAAATTTATATTATTGAGTGCATTAATAACACATGAAAATACGTACAGAATCTTGCAAAACGATGATTAAAGAAGCCAAACAACCAACCAATTGTACTGTAGACATCATTATTGAATATTGCATCTGGAACATAATTGCTTGAGATCATTGTAACATCACAACAAGTTATGCTTGATGAAGAGTAATTGCAGGCATTTTTGAAGAATAAAAAATAGAGTCCAGAGTAATTCCACGTCTTATTCACGCGTATTTATCGGGATTGCCCTACTAGCTTCGGACCCAACTGGAGTCCTTAGTCAAGAGCATACGTGGCGGGGTCGCGAGTCGAACAAGTTCAAATCGACTGTAATGAATCATTGTTAGTATAAAAATATCGGTAGACAAATGTATTATTAAATAATATATTGATTTACTAAAAAATACAAGTTAATTGTATAAACGGTCAATGTTCATTTACCTGTATGTTAAAACACGCTGATAAATGCCTGCTACAGTTCAGCAAATTTTTGTAATGGGAACTAATTATTTTCACCTCCAATAGGAATTTACTAGAAACTTGATGAACTTTGTTCATTGATAGCATTTCATCGTCGCGCTTAACATATGAACTCTGAATTCTCAAAATCCCTTGGCGTATGCATTTTAATAGAGTATGAAGCATTGTTATGTAGGCATATAAAGTGATATGTTCAATTATGCAACGCGTTTCCATAATTCTTTGGGCCAGTTCTATGATAAAATATTCTACATCATAAATTTTAAATTTTACATTAAATTTCACCATTTTTAAAGTTAAATAAGATGAAAACATAGTTAATATAAAACAAAGAGTTATTAATATGACGGCCTTTAACTTTTTTAAGTTTTTTGTGAACAACTGATCTTTGCCGTAGTGAAAGTAAATTTCGTTAAAGTTTTTCTTGAATTGTTCGAAAGAACGGCAGCAAAGAATACCACATGCAGAAAATAAAACAGTGTTTATAATACTGATGACGTTATAAGAAATAATTGTTAAGAGCCAAACTTCGTTATTTTTATATAGATATGTACAAACAACGTACAAAGATTTGATAAAGATTAGTAAAAATATTACAATTTCGACGATGATTCGTAATACAACAAAACATTTCTGTCGTTTTGTGAGGCTTAGGTAGCATCTATAAGTACCCATTATACACTCAACACATCTGAGCTGTTTCATTGTTTCGTTTTCTAACATTTTCACTATAGTTCTTGACTGGTCACGAGATTAGTTAAATTTCTAACAAGAAAAGACGTGCTTTCAATTGCACATCACAATCACATTGAGCGTGATCGCTTCTGCCGTTGGTGGAGTACTCAATATATTTATGTTATATATGTATTTATAGAATACTTGGAAATGTACGTTCTAGTAGCCACGTTTACTGTATTTTTCCATCCATAACCAAATTAAGTGGCCAATTTATTTATAACTGCCATTAGGAATAGTAAATATAAAAAAAATAGTAAAGTAATTTACATCTTCTCTACCATCTTCATACCAAGCGACTTAATATTTATATCAGCGTCACTTTATTAAAAGCTGGAAAAAAAATAATGATCATTATTAATCATACATCGTAAACGATGGCGGTCTACTAGATCTTTATTTTATTTTCCTTGTTATCTACTATTAGTTTAGCAACAGCCTTTATTCATAGAAGCTATGACATGCCTTGACATTCCTGTAAAGGATTTGATTAGGACTACATATTTAGCATATGTAAAATTATCATTAAATAATTATTGTTTTCTCTTTTTTTGTGAAATATGCTTTGTATATGTATCAACAGTGGAAACCTCAGCAAAACTTACTTCATTGTAACGTTTTTTCTTCTCTGGATGTCAGTTTTTATAGAAAATCATTAACATTTTGCTATTTGATACTTGTTTTGCTAATTTACGCTGTTTTTGCAGACATTCATTTTAATGTAAAATGTTACTCTAATATTTTATTTTGAAAAGAGTAACTTATGGAGTTTCTTGCCGGTTCTTCTCCATAAGAATGACACTTTGGAACCGTGCAACTAGAGTCAGTAATGTAACGTTTTAAAAGTGACTGAGAAACGGCCTATTTGAAATAAAAACTTTTTGATTTTGATGAATCACAAAACATTAAATGATGTAACGGTTTACTCACGCGTATTTATCGGGGTAGCCCGACTAGTTTCGGACCCAACCGGAGTCCTTAATCATGAGCAGACGCGGCGGGATCGCGAGTCGAACTTCGACTATCCCCGATAAATACGTGAGTAAACCGTTACATCATTTAATAATGAATCATTCAACACAAAACAATTCAATCATCAAACACAAAACACAATGTATTTAAATCGGATCTTATGGACCGTTTCACATTATCCAATACTTTCAAATTTTCTCTCCGACTTCTGTTCTAAAAAGAATAATCCTTGTATCGTGAGAGTTTCGAAAACATTCCCCAACCCAACCCCGACTCAGACTTCTTGACTTAGAGAGAGCAGAGATTGAACCTACGCCTACGTCAAGTTACACACGATAGATCTGGTGTCCTCTATCAGTCAGCCATGCGTGCAGTAAAATTTTACCTTTAAGGTAAGGAATACAAAATAAAGTTATGTGATATAGGAACATGAACCCTTCCTTAACTGACGAATACTCAATTTAATGTAGTCCACCTCCAAATCAGCTTTAGAGATCTCCATTCAAACTGAATCGTTAGATAATATCTTAAACTCTGAACAAGCTGCTTCTTTGGGCGACCTAACAAGCTAACTACATTAAAATTACTGCAAAATCCAATGTAATTCATGGCGCATCTCTTTTGATTATAAAGCTATCTTCTAACGAGTGTCATTAACATTGCGAGGGTGCCATTGCGGTACCGAAAGTGCCAACCGAAACAGGATTTAATTATTTAACGCGTCGTCGAAAGCGTATATTTCTTGGTTTTAATTTAACATTGATCGTGACGTGTTTCCGGATGCAAAATGATCCAAAATCCAAGTTGTGGATACTCCTATTTTAGGATGTGTTTTAAAATGGGCTATGAGAACCTCCTTTCACTTACTCTTGCGTCTGTTGTTTGAAAGTCAGGGCTGATTAAGATGATCCAGTAATTTTCTTCCATAATACTCACCAATAACCAAGAATAGGGATGATGACTGGGTAAAAAAGAAAAAAATTCATTAGTCCCTCAGTTGGATAATTGAAAAGTATGAGACACGTATTTTTTTCCTTTTTCAGAAAAACTAGAATTGACAAAGATTAACTGCTTTAAAGTTTAGGAGACGCTTGTGACGTAACTATAGAGTAAAATTTATACTCAATCGTGACGTAATTTGGTCAATTTATGTTTGCGACTTATCCATTATTATACAAAAAACTACAAGACGGACACTGCAAAAAAAATTGTCATCATCCCCAAATGTCAAAAATTGGCCTTTGCGACGACAAGTAAGGTATATTTGCCCGGATAGCCAAACCGATGGTCATCGCAACATTAACCACTACGGCAACATATTGCGGGGTTGATTTTCACTTGGGACAATCATTACTTGTGTTGCATAAGTAGCACCTTTTGAATACTGAGATACACTGGACAACACCCTAATCCACCCAACTTTCACTGTTACCAAATACTAGTAGCTGTGGAGAAGAAACAGCGAAACAACCTCCGCGAATACTAACGAAGAATTGTAATGCGAATTTTGATAGTCAATCTCACTAGTAGAAAATTACTGGTCATTGTTTATGAAGAAATACAATTAAATATCTAGTAGTCAATATCTACAATTTAACATTAAAATCGAGGAGAGAAACACTGCATAGAACATAATGGATCAATAAACACATGTCGGCGCAGAATATAAAACACCCAAGCCATTTATATTCTAAGAACGTTTCAACGAAATATGAAATATACCGAGTCTTTTAAATATATACCCCGGCTAGTAAAAGTCGGCCAGTTTTATAAACCTAGTTTTAGCAGAAAACAAGGTTTTTTCCAGAGTTTCTTACTTAAAAATGGTATTTGTATTGTCTTAAATAGATATCAAAAACTCAGGTCAAACAACATTTTGGAATAAATTAATTTCGGGCGTGAATAATACTGCAATATGTAGCATAAAAAACATTAACTTTATTTTATCGAATCGCATTGCAAACAAATTACAACGATTGTATTCAAAAATAATATCGACCTCCAAAAACAAATTAAATTACTTTTTATTTAAAATATTTTTGTTTTTTAAGTTTAATTTAAAAGTATTCGACCTCTTTGATTAAAAAATAATAACTCCTTTGTAAATATTCAATTATAGAACCTCTTTGCACAAGGCATACTTATTTTAATTCTTATTTTTCTGTTGTTCTTAATATGAATCGATTCGCTCTTCTTTTTTTCGACTAGATTTTTATTTCTTTCAATGTTAGTATGAATTAAAATCTATATGTAAGTTCAAATTATGTTGCGTAATATTTAACTGTGTTAATTAAAAAGCGGTGTAGTGTAGTAGATTCTATTAAAAACGGGTTCAAGACTAAAACATTGAGAATTAAGTACCTATTTACTTAATTTTGCTGAATTTCATGGTGTAGTGATTGAAAATGTGTCTTCATTTACATTGCTTCCCGTCAGCTACTATTACAGAAAAATCAAGAACTTATCCAGGTAAGTCTAGATAGTGTAAGTTTGCCTTTTCACGATAGTTACTATATTATAGAGCAGCTAATCAAGCTCTCCTATTACAATTGACGTTCTAGTCTTTAGTCGACTACAGGAGATAGCTAAAGAGTCGATTTTAATGTGTAAAAGTGAATAACAACGTAGGCATTTTTAACAGTAGAAGTTATATGCACGAGTATAATCGTTTGTAAGGACAATATTATTATTTGATCTTTTGTGTTGCATGACAAGTTGACAATTTGGCTGTCGTTTCTCCGCATATAAACTCCAGTTGGACTACATGTTGCCCTTGTACATGACAAAATTAAGTTAAAAAGGTCTGGATTAGAAAAAAAAAGACATGAATCGAAAGACTGAATTGTAATAGAAATCAGTTTATATTTTTATTTAACACGAAGCATTAAAAATAAAACGTAAGTAGAACAAAACTCTTGTTTTGAAGGACGATCATCAAATGTAATGTTAGGTACTAAATATAATTTAGTTCTTTCCATTTTTATGCTTGCTTGTACATGTCTAATTCTCGTGTTTAACTAAAACTACTCGATCGGTACAGTAGGTATAGGTAGGCAATTTTATACACAGTTCCCCCCTAAATATAAGTGACCTATTTGTAACTATAGAAGAGCTACTAACTACTAAGTATGTTGTCAAGCTGTCAAGCTATAAGGCATAATCAAAGGGCGATGTGATATACCAAATGATTCAAATAAAATGATAGAATTGTAATATTACAATTACAGATGTGGTGGAAAGGGCCATAATGGCGGGTAAGAGATACGTTCCCAGGACCACCTTAGAGTTACAATCTATTTGAATAGGATTGGCTTTCACCAAGAGCTTTAGATCCTTGACGCATTTTGCCTCTACCGACAACGGATCTGAAAAAAATATTTTTAATACAAAATTTAACTTAAATACACTCAATTATCTTATTTTTTTTTGTTTCTTTCATATTAATTACTTAGTGGAAACACTTTTTTTCAAACACACTGTCTAAATTATATAGTTTATAAGCCATCTACTTACTTATGATCAGGATATTATATAAATATACGAGACTTCGGTTTACATTTGCATATTCATTACACAGGGTTTGACCAGAGAAAACGACGACAAGTAAATAAACCAGAGTGTAACTAATTATGAATATTATTTTAAAAACGTCTTCATGAGTACGATGATGCTAAAAACAAAACATATAATAAAAAGTGAAACATGAATTATTAAAATCTGAAGCATATTAACAAACAAGAAAAAACCTACATAATTCTGAATAACGATGATTAAAGAACACAACGAACTAACAATTTGTACTATAGACATCATTATTGAGTATTGCATCTGGAACATAAACAATTTGATTATTCAATCAAACAACGGCTTACTCACGTGAAGTTAGCCCATGATTGAGGACTTCGGTTGGGTCCGAAGCTAGTCAGGCAATCCCAGAAATACGCGCGAGTAAGCCGTTGCGTCAATTAACAATGAATTATTCTCACGAAAGTTACTATAGGTGTATAAATAATTCGCGTTCGTTACAAACCCATGAGGGCCAAGACTTGATCAAGACTTGTTAATAAATTATATTGTCTCGGGATAAAAACTTATGTGTGATTTGACAAAACTCCGTGACCCGTAAAAACAAATTTCAAATCAAATTTAGTTTTTTCGTAGTATATTTTTTATATTAAATAACGAACAGATTAATATAACACCTGTATATTAAAGCATGCTGACAAATGCCTGCTGCAATTCAGCAACTTTTTGTAATGGGCACTTATTATTTTCACCTCCAATAGAAAATTATGACGAACATTGCCTTTAAATAGCACTTCACGCTTTATACATGCATTCTGATTGTTCAAAATCCTCTGATTCACACATTTCAACAGAGTGTGAAGCATTGTTATATAAGCATATAAAGTAACGTGTTCAATTGTGCAACGCGTTTCCGTACACTTTTCTGCCAGTTTTAAAACATAATATCCTACATCAAAAAGCTCAAACAATAATTCGTCAACTGTCAATATTTTAAAGGATACATATCCTAAAGAAAAAATCAAAATTGAAAATAGTGTAATTAATATGACAGCCTTTAACTTTTTTAAACTGTTTATATACATCAGATTTTGCAAGTAGTGAGAGTCAATTTCGTTAAAGTTGCTCTTGAATTGTGAGTAAGAACGGCAGCTAAGAACGCCACATACAGAAAATAAAACTGAGTTAATAATATTGATGACGTGATAAGAAACAACAGTCGCATGCCAAACCTCATTTTGAACTTTAAGTCTGATACAAATAACATACAAACTGTTGATAAAGATAAGTACAAATGTCACAATTTCAACGATGATTCGTAATATAGCAAAACATTTCTGTCGTTTTGTGAGACTTAGGTAACATCTATAAGAACCCATTATTAACTCAACATGTTCGAGCAGTTTCATCGTTTTGTTTTCTAACATTTTTAAAGCGCCTGGTAGGGTCAGAAGATAGACTTTGTTTCTAAAAAATAAGAACGTGCGTTCAATAGAACATAACAATCGCAATTAACACAGTTGCTAGACGATTAAAATTAGTAGTCAGTAAATATATGTTAGGTATACGCATACTTATAGAATACTTGGAAATATACTTTCTTGTAGCCATTTACACAGTATTTTTCCATCCATAACAAAATAATGTAAGTTTTCATTTTTTAAGCGCTATTAGTTATATGGCATAATTTTCTTATCTGCGTGCCCATCCACATACCCAGTTACTCACTTAAACTTATTATATGCGGGAATATTAAAAAATATTCATAAGTTGTTTTATAATTACGTTATGAATGCTGTTGGTTCTCCAAATAATAAATGAATAAATTAACCGTTACAACGCTTTTAAATAAATCTCAAGTCATCAAGTCCTAGCCTATAGCTCCCGAACTGCTTACGTACTACGTACATTTTTTAAAACAATGATGTGTTGATTCGAATACTATAAACGGATAAATTTACCAATTGGTCTCATGAATATCGTCTATCAATAAAAGCAACCTTCGTTTAAAATCAATTTCGTCGAGTATAATCAAAATTCGCGTAACTAGCATTGGACAATTCCGCGTACCTACCTATCTGACAAACGTAGTCAATGTTAGTTATTTCAGTTAATATTAGTTACAAAATTAACCTAATTCAGTTTTCTTTTTGTTGAAATGCGATCTTGACATTTGGTAGATTCGCGGATTTGAATAATCTCTGAAGATTTGTAACCATCGTCCTTCTTTTCCTTTTGTGTATTGGAGACAAATCAATAATATCAGCATGTATTATGTGCCTGTCACAGTCAGACATACTAACCAACTCCCACAGAAGCGAATATGCATAGGTTCTATTGATTTATACGATTTTAATTTATTTTTGTCTATTAATTCTTGTTCTTGGTTCTCATGCTTGCTTGTTGTTATTTGGTTAAAACTCAGAAATGTCGCAAAAAAGATGCATTTCTTTTTTATTACACGTCGTATTTTTGGGTATGGTGTTTGGGTTCTTATATAAATCGTCCAGAATTCCTCACTTAAAGAAATGAATATGGACTGAAGTGAAGTCAAAGATATTAAAAAAGAGGGACAATGATTATTGGTCACACAGTTTATTGCTTAGTCCCATAATTATTTTTAAATAACCATTATTGTCTTATTTTTTAAATTAAATCAAAGCACACCAACTCATCTGGCAAAATTTTTACTATTTTTCATACCTACTTAAATAGTAATTGGCGTTTAAACAATAAAGATACTATTTAATAATAACAATATAAAATATGCCTATAAAAGTTTAATAATTGCCTCACACACCATGGATAAGATAACTTTTTTGGTACAAGCAACTTTTTTTACGACTTTTGGCGTTTACTATCGGGATGAATTAAATAAAATGATATAATTGTAGTAAAAAAATTAGACATGTAGTAGAGAGCGCTATAATGGCGGGTAAGAGATACGTTCCCAGGACGACCTTAGAGTTACAATCAATTTGAATGGGATTGGCTTTCACCAAGAGCTTGAGATCCTTGACGCATCTCGCCTCTACCGACATCGGTTCTGAAAAAAACATTATATTTTTACTTCGTGGTTTTCAAATTATCCATTTTAAGTTAAACAAAGACTAAAAGTACACTTACTCATTACGAAGGTATTATATAAATATGTGAGACTTCGTAATATATTGTTATATTCATTTCGCAAGGTTTGACCAGAAGAAAAGACGAAAAATAAGCATACTATGATATAAAATACAATGAAAAATATATTCATGAGCTCTATTCCACTATACTTTTCCTAAAAAAAACATATCATATACTTAGAAACTTTACTCATAAGACCGCAGTCTAGAATATCGCGGGAGTGGTGCGGCTGCGGTGGCATTTCATGCAAAAAATGCAGTTCTTTAAGTAATGTTCTTAATTGTTTATATCTGGCAACATTTGTGGTCTGCAGATAATAAAATAATTAAAATATTAATTGGCTATCGACACTCATGACGTCAGTATGCCGTCTCATCCCAGCGTAATGTATAATTTTCGTTTATAACCCATACATACACTATATACTCGAATCATTTTAAAATATGTGTCTGTGTGTGTCTTTGTATATTATTGCCTTTAGTATAAATTCGTTAACTAAAAATGTGATAATATGTATAATACGGTTGGACTGGGTTGGTCTTTTTATACATTATTTTCATGGTACTGAATGAAAACAAGAAATACACCTTATAAGGTGGAGAAGCCGCCGCGGCCCGCCGCGCCTCTCCAGCGTTGTACGAGACCACGGCCTTAAAAGTTGTGTAAGCTTAATACATAAGAAATACGTACAATATTTTGTAAAACAACAATCAAAGCACATGCTGAAATAAATAACTGTGCCGTAAACACCATTATTGAATATTGAATCTGAAACACAAATAAAGACAGTTCGTCAAATTATCCTCATTGATGGACAAGTAAGAAAAGAAATCCCAATCAAATATTTTAAGCCAAAGCAATGAAACAACTTACAAGAGATCCAGTCTCTGTTTAAAATGAATACATTTGTGTCTATTACCGCCCGGAGGAAGCTGTTCATTAGTATGCAGAAAACAGTATTCAAATTAATATGATTTGGCTTCGCCAAACTTATTATAACTGCAGAATTCTGACTACGACTAATAGATAAAATGTTTACCTGTACATTAATGCACGCTGACAAATGCCTACTGCAGTTCAGCAATTTTTTATATTGGGAACCAATTATTTTCACCTCCAATTTAAAATTACCAGCATCGTGACAAACTATATTATCTGTCAACACGACTTTTATATATCTATCCTGAATGTTTACAACCTTCTGATTTAAACATTTAAATAAAGTATGAAGCATTGTTATGTAAGCATATATTGTAATATGTTCCAATAGGTAACGTATGTCTGTATATTTATCCGCCATTTTGAGGAAATAAAACAGTATATCAAAATCACGAATTGTTAATTTAAATAACGACAGTTTGAAGATAAAAAAAACGATAAGCATCATGAAAACAGAGAAAATTGTAAAGTATATTTCGGCCTTCATCTTTTTTATTCTGTTTATATAAATCGGATCTTTCTCATATTGTGGGTAAATAACGTTAAAACTTTTCATGAAATCAATGTAAGAACAACAGCTGAGAATACCACACACAGAAAACAGACTGCAATTAGTAATATTTATGAGCCTAGTAGACACAAGCAACAAAAACGAAACATCATTGATAAAATATCTTGTGCATATAACAAACAAACTTTGCACAAAGATAAGTACAAATATAATGATTTCGACGATGATTCGTAATACCGCAAAACATTTCTGTCGTCTTGTTAGGCTTAGGTAACATCTATAAGTACCCATTATACACTCAACATGTTTGAGCTGTTTTATTGTTTTGTTTTCCAACATTTTTACTAACAAGTAGTCGCGACCGTTTAATATGACTTCACTTTAAGAATAGTTGCTCATACCGTTGATATTTAAAAAAGTATTAAATAAATTACTGTTATATCCGTATTTATAGCAATGGAAAACTACGAGTTGTTTTTAATATTCAAGTTTTTTTCCACCCATAAGATAATTAAGTGAGATCGCATCTATTGTTTTCAATGTTGTATTGCAGTTTTCATGTATTTTTTTTTACCTAGAATATTCTGTACCTGACGAAATAATAATAAAAATAATATCTACTTTAACTGGCCTGTCGGTTTAGTTGTCAGTGGCCCTGACTGCTATATCATGGGCTCGATTCCCACCCAGAACAAATGTTTGAGTGATGAGCACGATCATCTATTCTGTGATTTCTGTGTCTGGGTGTAATTTGTCTGTAATATGTATGTATTTAGAAATGTACACATAACTATGTTTATAACTTATCTAGTACTCATAATGCATGCTTTGCTTAGTTCGAGATTAGTCGGCGTTGTGTGAAAGTTGTAGAATAATATTATTAATGCATAATTAAGTAAGCAAATAACAATTCAAGGGAACCTAATTTTTATCGTATTTTCCTATTTTGTCCCAGTCATGACAATATTTTATCGATTTACAAACTTGGATTAGAATGAAGTGACAGCATTATTACTTCGTAAAGTTTATTAAAATAGATTTCTGTATCTGTTTACTTCACATACATAGGAAATAAACGAAATACATAACAAGTAAGCCTTTGCAACATCAATAATTTAGAGTTAGATGATTCATACAATATGATAAAACTGCAGAACCACAAATAAGTAGGTAGAAGTTATTGATAAAATTGCCGGTATTATGTACGTGCCCAGCCAAATCTTAGAGCTATATTTAATCACAATAGGGTTTACTTTGACCAAAATGTTGAAATTCTTAACACTCTTAACACTTTTAGTGTCAGGGGCGGCCGGACCTGAAACAAGCGAAAATTTTACAAGTTACAATAAAAGAGAACGCACTTATATCTGATCTATTTTATTTATAACAAGAAACTGTTGAGTTTTTAAGTTTATTTATACTTACTTTTAATCATTATGCTGTGTAATTTCGAAAGGTTTCTTGTCATTTTTAAATGTTCATTGCATAAATGTTGTCCAGTAAAAATCACGCGGTATGTGCAATAGGAGAAATACAACAAACATTGAGTGTTCTTGATAACGTTGACGTAGAAAATGGTATTCTGAAAACATTCGTTCATGTTAAAATAACTGTCAGGAATTGTGGAACAATGTCACAATATTACTAATACATACTCACAAGCATTGTAGGTTTTTTAATCACCGCAAGTATCATACACGCATTAAAAACATAATTCAAAGATAATATGACCAATGAAAACAACATCTGAAAGTATAAAATGTTATTAAATGATGCAACGGTTTACTGACGCATATTTATCGGGGTAGCCCGTCTAGTTTCGGACCCAACCGGAGTCCTTAATCATTAAATACGCGTGAGTAAACCGTTATATCATTTATCAAAATATAAAATGTTAATAGTTTCATTTTTATGATAATGTAGGTTTCGTATATTATGTTACTGTCATAGAGTCACACAAATTAACTACTAAAAATTTAAAAATATGCTATCAGAGTTAAACCTATTTTTAGCGATGTCGCAAAATCGCACAGGTCGAGCGTATCAAGTGGACTTAACCTGTGATCGATGAACTTGTGCAGTTGTAGTTAAGCCACGACCTACTCAAAAGCAAAAGTAAATATATCAATGTAACTTAGAAGTTGTAGTGAGTTCGACTTGAACTCAATTATACAATTTTTTTATTCATTCTACTGAATACATTGAAAAAATATTACCTGAATATAAAAGGTCGTCGACAAATACTTGCTACATCTCACCAAATATTTGTAGTGGTCTGATAGAATTTTCATTTCTTCTGCAGTAGGTACACCAGTGCATCGGTTTATATTTCGCGGCACAGTTTTGTCGACATTATCATATTTTTTTATTATTCCAGTAATACTCGTATTGAGACATTTCACAAAATTAGAAAGCATTTGAATGTTTGCATATAGTATAAGGTGGTCGAAAATAAGACGAGCAGTTATAATTTTCTCAGAAACGCTTTTAGCAAATTTAATGATATGAAATTTAGCCATGACAACTGTTATTTGAAACGCAACCTGAGCTACTTCTAGTGTTAAAAACGCAGCTGCAGATACCAATATATTAAAATTTATCTTTTTTAAACATTTTTGAAAAGAAGGGTATTCCCCGTAACTCTCATTGACTGCCATGAAGTCATTGAAATACACGTTGTATGCATGCGACCTCAAAATGTTAATTATCATGAGAAAGTTGCTGAGGAAGATTTGTGTGCGGTATAGTAACGCGGACAAATAACGCACATCATCAAAAATGTGCGTGCCTTCATATAAACTGTATGAAAGGTAATCTATGAAAAAACTTGTAAAGGTCACTAGTTCAACCAGAACTCGTATGATAACAAAACACCGAACACGTTTGTTGAGATTAAAATAATTTCTGTAAATACCCAACATGTTTTCGGCCGTTCTGACATTATTAAAGAACTTAGTTGTTAGATTTTCTGCCATTTTAAATGTAGGTAAACCCTTTTTTCAACAATCAACGGATTGGTGTTGACCATCACTAGCACTAACATACGTAGGAATAAGTACGTACGTAGGATAAGCTATTGTATGCATAATGATTAATATTTTGTACTGACAGCTACTTAATTCAAGCAGGTTTATGAATAGTGGAGTAGGCATTACTTAAAATAATGAGCTTTTAGAGAAATAAGTTTATACACGACTCATAGTTAATGATTGATGACGCATTTTAATTTATTTATGGTTTTAGGAAAGTAGGTGATTCAAAATCAAATAACTTACGATATATCCGTATCACCATGTATTTATCATATTAACAAAAAAATGAGTTAAACTAAATTTAAATGTTAGATAAGATTATACGTAACTTCTAAAAGAGCATGCCCTAAAGTTCTGCTAAAGGCTATGCGTCATGGTCAAGGCTTTTCCAACAAAAAGCATTGATTATATTTCTCCCTGTATTTAAAAGACTTTAAGTAACAGTGGGTTATAAAGTGGTTTCTTAGGTTTACGCGAATATTAGACATTGAAATGAAACTACTTTTACGGATTTTATCGCGGTTTAATTTTAGATTTTAGTTCCCGACGTTTCGAAACCTTTGCAGGTATCATGGTCACGGGCAGTCTGCCCGTGACCATGATACCGTAAAAGACCGTAGACCGTAAAAGTAGTTTCATTTCAGTGGGTTATAAAATTATTTAATACAAAATGCGAGAATCTCTGAACCCAATCAGGTTTAGGTAGACAATATAAGCAATATTATTTTTTTTGTCGCTGACTGAACCTCTGCAAAAGCTGAAGAATCAAAAATATGATCAGTTAAAGGTTTATATTTTTTTTTAAATAAAACATAATTGTAAACATTTTAGTATGTTAATACAACTATTATGTCTTGAACATTCGTGTAGCAATACTGTCGTCTTAAATAAGCTGATTGAATTGCAAGAAAATTATGGCGTTGGAAACAGCGAGTGAAAATACCATTGGTATGAGATACAGTTTCAACTTTAAACGTCGAGTAAAGCTTATTTGTATCGGATTAGTTTTCACCAAAACGATCAACTTGCGCATTTTTTTCAGAAGTGTTGTCGAACCTGAAAGTTTTCACAAGAATAGACAAAAGAATAGCTTTTCCGATGATATGAATATGGTAATGAATGATGACGATCTTTTTCTTGATATAAATTTCGATTTCAATTAACAAATTTAAATTTCCAAAAAAAAAAAAAGACTTAATGAAGGTTTATATCGACCTTGAAATTTCATTGAAATCAGCTATTTACAGTAGTACTATTTATAGTATATGGAAAGAGTAATATTATGATTATCTGACATTTTATTTTGAGTTAATCAATGGAAATGCCTGGTAACTGCCTTTTTTCAGAATAATTTATATCTTTCCCTAGCAATCACAACTATTTTAAATTAAGACTAATACAAATAAAGTTGACTTACCTGGCAACAAGGTATTGTAAAGATTTAATAACGTTATATTTAATGTCGCCATTTCATCATGAATATTTTGTCCCGCCAGCGACGTGATGAATGTACAAAATATACAATAAAACTGTGAATAAAGCGTTACTAAAGTACGAACGTCTTTGTGCTCGTCCTGTGAAAATATCACATAATTAATTTTCACACTTATGCACTTCAGTACTCAATACTCAATACCTAAATGTTGCTTCCATAATGTACGTTTTAACAATTGCTAGGTTAGACATACAAACAATTATGGACCCTGTTGGACACATTTGTAGATAGATTCATTTAGTAATACTGTTGTATAATTTTTTTTTTTTCTCTAGCCCACTGTGCCCCACTGCTGGGCAAAGGCCTCCCCCAAATCCTTCCACGACTCTCTATTCTGGGCCGCATGGAACCAGCCTGCGCGGTAAGCGTTAAGGTCGTCTCGCCACCGCTTCCTATATTATAATTATATTTATTCATTTAATTTTATCCGTTTTTTTATGGGAGAATAGGATCAAAATTAGCACCGATTGCACAAACTATAATGTCGAATAAGTAGGTATGTATGAAAAGTAAATAATTACGTGATTGATGTAAAGGCTTATTATTCTGTATGTAGTCGATACCAACTGCAACGCAGTCAAACACATAGCACTAAGCATCTGAAAATAATAATAAAAAAGTTGTTTTTATGATATAAGGTCTAAGTTTTTGTGAAAACAATATTGGACCTGGTTTGAATCGCTGCGAAAAAATATTCAATTTAGATAGGCAAACTTAATGTATGAAGGCTAACAAAAATATATAAGTATGCGTTGAGTCAGTATAAAATAACAACCATACAAATCATTCATTACGATTCAATCTTACCTGATTTTTAAAACACTCCGATAGATGTTTACTACAGTTCGCCAAGGCCAGATATGCTGAGGCCCAGGATTCTACTTTCTCTACACTCAGTTCACCAAACGCCAAACTGTCTTGATTGTCGTAACTCATCTGAGCTCTCAATAAGCATTTGTTCAAACAATTCAACAAATACTGCAAGTTTTTCAGGTGGACGTATACAATAACACGTTCGGTAATGAAACGAATCTCGTTGAACATTGTAAATATTAGCATCAAAACCCTATCTATTGAATAAATTTCAGGCATTGTTGTGAAGATGTTGTAAAGCTTTAATGATTCGATACCTACGCACAGCAAGCTAAACAATGCAACCACTATTAAGAATAATATTTTCAATTTTCTGACGCATGCAATGTACAGTGGGTTCTCTTTAAACATTTTATGCACGAAAGTAAAATTAATTACAAATATGTTGTAAGAACTAGAAGTAACAATACTGGATACTAAATAAAAGCATATTTGTATATAGTACAATAAAGAAAATAAGTACACCAAATAATTGTGTACATCTCGGGGATTGCGTGTAAATGCTGCATAGAAATTGCGACTCTGAGGGATCAAAGGTAGTATGATCTCTAAACAAACACGAATTAAAACTAGGATTTTACAAGTTCGATTTAAAAAAATGAAATTTCGAGTCACTCCTAAGATGTTTTCCGTTTTTATGATCATATTTATAATTTCGTTTCCTATCATATTCAGTTTCTTACGTGCTGGCTCTAGTGGTATTACTAGGTACAACTGCAACTGGGCGATTGCCGGATATATAAGTTAGGTTCTATTTCAGTAATTACCTTACTACAAAGTAATTACTTCAAGGCAATCTAAGTTATCTTTAACGTCTAATTGACTTATTTTCGGTACAAGGCTATGTAACGCTGTAACTTTATACGAAATATCAGGGATCAACTGTAAAATAGTTAGCTGGGGTTTTACATTAGATTTCAGTCTATGGTTGATTATGGCTGTGACGATTTGTAAACCTTGATAATACTCAAAGTGTACAACAAATTTACTAGGCTATGCTTGGCAATCATTTGAATAGAACTCTGGCCATTAACACTCGATGGCGTAATGTCAATTAATATTAATTTAAATTTAAGAATGTTCTAGCAAAACGAAAAATAGATATTATAATCATTTTCGTAAGACGATTTTTTATTATATATCCTCTTGTAGATACAACTGCTGGGCATGATTTTTCCCCTTTTCCGTCCTGACGTTTCACCTTTAGGGATTTCATCACAAACCGCCGCGGACTTGGCAGATTCATATTTTTATTAAATAACGGTTAACAATTCACACCTCGCCGATCCTCGCCTCGCCGATAAATACCCGCGATGGTTTGAACAGATTTTTACCTCTGGACCTCTTTATGGTCTTCAGGCAATTCGAGTTTATCTGCACAGTCAAACTGACCTCATTGTTTCAATAAAACTATGAGGATGACAAATTGTATGTTATCGTTTCACAAATTAAAAACAATTACTATAAATCAAATTATATTAATTACTGCGTGAGTAGGTACAAGAATATGATAGATTTATAGAAATAAACTTTTACATTTTTATATTGTGCCTTCCTCAATATGCTTTTCCGGTTTTTAACACCAAGTGATTGATTAGTTTTTTAATATATGTCCAGGTGTATTTTAAAATATACAACAAAATAAAACATCTTTGTGACAATATAATTTTTTATTATTTTTGAGATACGTGGACAAAAAGACGTGTTTAAAATGTTGTGCCTGACATAAATATTATAATAATGCACTTACAGAACATGATTAATTTGCAACATGACCACAATATATGTAGCTGCCAAAGACAACATCATTGGTAGCAAACACATTCCTAAAGATAATTTGCTGAACCGTATGACAATAGGACTTGTGTTTACGAAACGGTAGAAATCCTTTAATTGTCTAAGCTCCGATTTGTCAAAACCTGAAAAAAAAAAATTAAAAACTTAGAAGTCAGTAATGGCAAAGCGAATTTTAGTGCTTATTTTAAGCTGGTTTCTCAGCTAGTTTCCGGAAGCTAAAACTATGTTAAGGTTAACGGTATATCAGTTAATCAGTACAAGATCAACCTCGAGCGGGTTGCGTCTGGACTATTCCGCGCTCCTGTGTCACCGTTTCAGGAACCCGTATGCTCGGCCAATTAGGGTCTCTCAAACGGGTGCGAATCCTGCCTTAACGGTTTACTATATACAACACAATAGATATTTGCTATTATTGATGTATAGAAATTAAACAGTCACGATAAGAAAAGAGTTCAAGAGACAAACTAAATTATTATGAAAATAGCCGACCAGACAAAATTGGGGTACTTTACCAATAATCAATAAGAGTAGTCAAATATTGCTTCTAAACTTACGTGATGACACGGAGTTAGCAAGACTCGCCAAGCCCTTGTTGAGTGATCGGAATTCATTCTGAATCCTTTGACCAGCTTTGAACAGTGACATATAGACCACAGTACGATAAAGTAACATGCATATTATGGATGATGCATGGATTCGGAGGGTTTTGACATCCCACTGCAAAATTAAAATTTACTCAAATTCATTAAGAGTGGCATAATATTAACTGCTTCGAAGTTATTCAGAAATTTGAAACTGTATTTTGTATTTTTTTTATCCTTTACAAGTAATTTCCATAATTTTAGAATTTCGATATTGTCGCTCACCTTGTGCAGAGTTATACTAACAACAGTGTAGATTGAAGTGACACATTGCACCATAAATGCAACCAGGGCAAAAGTTAGCTGAAAAATGAATAGTTAAATAACCGCTTAACAAGAGATCAAAAAGCAAATCATTATGGTTAGGTAGAGGAATTAAGCTGTTATTGTTAGCGTCATGGTTAGGTCGTCGATTCTATACTACTTTACGTATTATCTAGCGATAAAACACCTGCTTTCTGAGCAAAAAAATGCTTCTTCTCGAAAAATATTGTGCGACCGATATGAATGCCTGCTCTGAACATAGCATGTAATTTGAATGTTTGTAAGACCCCTACAACACAATGATCAAATTAGTTACCGCGGGAGAGTGTTTATTAAAAAAAAGAAATTCTTTATCTCAAAATAAATAATCTTATACGTACCAATGTACAAAAACACTTTGAGATGTAGTCAGCACACGCTAAGTTATGTTGATACAGCTCCCTCCATGTATTCACAATTTCCGATATTTGGCAGGCCTCTTGTTGACCCGCAAATATTTGGACTCTTTCCGGACTCTCGTAATGTTGCATGACCGAGCGAACCGAATTATTCAAAATTCTCAGAAACTCATATATGTAACTTATGATACAGTAGGCTAACACAAGCTCGGCCATAAAACGACTTTCAATCAAAATATAGTGCGCCTTCTCGATTACAAATAACCAGAAATGCTTTATAACAGATTTTTTAATTTCAACTATCAAAAGCAATAGTAAAATGATGATTAAGATGCCCATGCACATAACACATTGAATCTTAAGACGTTTTTCACATTTTACGTATGATGGGTCATTTTTGCAACGGCTGTAAATAATTTGAAAGTTTTCATAGTACAACTTGTACGAATCCGAATGTGCTACACTACCAAATACAACGGTCACGGTTTTAAGAATCATAAACATCTCTGTGATGTATGAAATATAACTTTCTGCGTTTATTGAACTTCCAGTTCTTATATAAATTCTAACGATATTCATTACATTAATAGTAACGCTAGCAACCATTTCTGAAATTATACGAATAAGTACTAAACGTTTGACAAATTTACTAAATAGTAAATAATTTCTGTACGAGCCCAACAGGTTGCTGACGAATATTAGTATTTGTAAGACGGTCATTTTGTTCCGCCGACAATCCGCGTTTAAATCCACGATAGATCACACTACCTGTAGTAATTGATAAATGTAATTAATACAATGTTATTATTTGCTTAACTGGACATGTTTGAGAAAACATTGGGATATATTATTTCTCCATAAATAATATATTACACACAAGTTATTGTAGAGGGTATTTCATTCGATAAATAAAACAAATTAAAAAAGTTTGAGCCTAAAAAAGTAATTTCTGATGTAAAAAAGCCCTAACATATAAACAAAAAATGTTAGGCTCGGGATTACCTACTAAGTATGTAGAATAGATCGGAACTGATTGATAATTGTGCATATAAGAATGACATTCAAACCTAACTCCCAAAAATATGAAGCTTCTTTATTAGCTTCCCTTAAATTCAACTGCCAAAAGTAAGAAGCAATACAGTTAACTTAAGCTAATTAACTTTTAAATCACATCAACCTAATTTCCTCAAAGCTAATTCAAAATCATAGATCTAGAAGTCAGTACTATGGGAACATGCCTGTATACCATTTCGTTAAGTAATGATATTGATGTTGAGGAAACTCAACAACCACTACATCGCGTAGAGCGACCCTATATCGTAGCCTCAATAATATTACTTTAAGCTGTATTATTAGCGGAGACCTGAAACAAGAATTCTAACATCCCATCAATAGTATAATGGTCAAATATAAGAAATACAAAACAATAAGTTTTTCAAATCATTGAAACAACATTTATTACTCAGGGTTACATGTCATAATCATTAATATCAAGATAGGTAATAATTGATTTGATTACATATCTCGTCAAACCGACAGGCAAATTGTACAATTAGTTTCTTGGGGCTATTTTTCTATTTACATATCTCCTAGTGTCGACATATTATTTGTATGATGGACCTAAGCTGTCGAACTGAAACAGACTTTACAATATCTTGGTACATAGCGATTTAATGCGCAGATATGACAATTGTGTAATTTCTTGACTACCTTCTAATAAATATCTATAACATTTTGAAATTGTATTCATTTTATTTCCTTACATATATACAATACGTTCATAAGTTCATAATTATGATACCAGTATTGAGCATCGGCATTGCACATTCAAATATTTGGATTTGAGGCTTCTTTACGTTTTCTCACAACATTTGTCAAGGGTGTCTTAAAATATTTATCAATGACCTTAGAAACTAAGACAACACAGTGCCACGTTTATTCCATGTCCATTATTATGATTAAAAGAGGTGTTTTACAGTTATTGGTTACATGTATAGTTATATAGCTTTATATATACAAAGCAATACAAACAGGAGTGTTATACAAGTCATGCCATGTTAGCTGTGTCTGTATAAGATAGCTTGATAATAAGTCATATTAACCTTCAAAAGGTTAGATAACAATATGAGTCCTAATTTGTATTTTTCCATGGCCAAAACATGAACACCAACAAAGATATTTTTTTTAATGTACTTCACGATAACATTCGGAGATAAACAATTTAAACGTATTCTAAGTTTCTTGGTTACCTACTGAAAATATATTTACGGACTACGTTTTAAATGGTGTCTGTGTATTGGAATGGAAATACAAATAGCTTATCCAAACTAAATTAAATTGATTAATTTATTACACGACATGGTTGAATTGTAGCACAGTTACTATGTAAGTAGCTGTCAACGACAATATCATTGGCAGTAGATACATTCCCAGAAACAGTTTCACAAACTTTATTTCAATAGGGCTTGTAATTACAAGTCGATACAGATCCTTTACGCTTCTTATTTTGGATTTTGGGGCATCTGAAAATAAAATAAATATAATAAAATTATAAGCTGCTTTTTATGCAGTCGTTGTTTCTGAAATCATTTTTTCTAATGTAGAGATCAGACAGACCGTCATATTTGTATTTTACAACCGTTTTACTTTTGTGCTGTCAATATCCCCTAAGATATCGGTAGCTCTTAATTTATACCCGTATGTGCTCATAATGAGTGGTAATAACCAACAATACGACTTAAAAAAAACGTCTCTCATTTAAGGAATTTAATCTTTGTGTCGCAGGGCTCTCAATACACTAAGACACCTAGATTCAGTAAAAACATATGAGATTATGTACGCAGGGATTGCACCCGCGACACGTTGCGCACAGTGGCCTCAACCACTCGGGTGTCCATCCAGTTGAAATTAAATTATTGGGTCCTTGAATGCCAACTTACCTCTACAGTTTCATGCTGCATGACACTTAAGTGTGTCCTTTAAATGAGAGTCGTGTGTAAATCGTCCGCTACAACTTACCTAATTGAATGACATTGAAAAGTCTGGCTAAGGCTTTGTTCAAAGTAGAAGTTTCATTTAAAATATTTTGACCAGCTCGCAGTAGGGCAAAATTACCCACAATATGGAATAGCAAAGGATAATCGATGTGTTTTAGAATTAAGTATCGTTCTCCTTTCTGAAAAATATTGAATTTGCATAAAATTGATCAAAACATATCAGATAAACATTAAAATATAACTATTTCAGCAGATTATATCGGAATTTTTGAGATACGTTATTATAATAAACTTATGCTGCCTCCAATATCATAATTACCTTATGCATGTAAATTACGCAAATTCTGTATATTGCCCACACAGTATGGAATACGACCACAAGAGCCGAATAGGCGAACTGCAAAAAAAAACCGACCATAAAGTACCCTTGCCATCAAATTGACTGAGGAATAAACATGTAAACTGTCTCAGAAAAAGTATTACCAGTTCACCAAAGCAACGGGAAATGTGTTTGCTACATTTCAGGATGTTCTCATATGACTCTCGCCATATATTCTCCTTGTCCAATGCTTCAGATGACTCTTCTTCTTCAATGCCATTCATGCATATAAAATTGTCAGCGTTCATGCTGTAAAGATCTAAATCTTCAGTTACAGAATCGTTCAAAATTTTCATCAAGTCGTATATTTCTATTATGATACAGTAAGCAACTAAATGCTCGTATATGTAGCGAACATCAATCCAGGTATAAAATGCAACCTTGAATACTATTGGCCAAAAAAATAATTCTCCTGACTCAATGCCATTACCGAGTAGACAAGCAGCCAGGCCAGAAAGTACGAATACTAGAAACGCTATTACCAATGCCGTGATACTTGTACAACACTTAATTGTTAGAATTTTCCTCGTTTTCGCATACTGCTGCTCATTCAAACAATGGCTGCGGATAATTTTGATGCTATCGTAGTACGATTTATACGCTTTTGCATGTCGAACACCATCAAACAATACAAGCAGAGATTTCGCAAATGTAAATACTTCCACAAAATATTCAAACACAGATTGTCCTCCGACGTCGAAAAGATAGACCATGTAAATATTCATTACACTAATAAAAAGGCATATGAGGAACTCTATAAAGATACGCATAACAATTAGACATTTCTGATAAAATTTAAAAAACTCATAATTCCTGTAGATGCCCAATATGTTTTCGGTAAATACTAAGACTTTTAGAAGATCCATTTTGAAAGACAAACGTCTTACCAATACGAAAAAACTGTGCTAAGTAAGTCATAAATACAGTAGATAATGTAATTAAGCAAACAAAATGCCACATTAAGTAAAAGTAATCATATTAATTGACAGTTGATAGAACGATCACTATGCCAACCAAAGTACCAGACGCGTCACAGCTCGATTCTGTACATCCAATATGGAGTTTATAAATAGTTTTTTTCATCAATTTTTAAGTATCTAAAATGACCTCTACAATCGTTTTACACAACTCGATCGCCGTCTCTTTGGGAGTAAAGGTAAATCGATTTTACGCTATCATCAAGGCAATGAAACTAAATGCAATAGTAAATTTCTATCTTAAATAATTAACAAAATTAATAAATTATGAGTACCTACTACGGTTATAAGATTTTTTATTTTCCTTGTACCAACCAATTTAATCCTTCCCCCTCCTCAGTACAAGCATTCGTGGACCACAAAAAGGTTTGTCCTACGCGGGGATCAGATGCAGGACACGTCACATTATGAGTTTGGCGTGGAGGCCCTTTTTTTTTTGGTTCAGCGGGGGAATCCTCATGGAAACCCACCTCCTCGGGGGAGGAAGTGGGTAGTGTCAGACTCTCACTGACTAAACCTTAACCGCCGTACAGCGTCCCCGTATTTAGTAGGTGCGCGGGCATGCATAGCATTTCAACACGCACCGACTGCGGGGCTCGGCTAATAGATGCCGACGGCTTCCTTCGTTTCGGAGGCCGACGTGTAGAGAGCGTTGGCCTCCCCAGCTGGTACTAGGACCACATCCACTGCACAAAATGTGCCCCCCCGTCGGGGTCCTATAAACAGACGACAAACACACGTGCGTCTGCTGAGGGTAGCAGCGACTACAGCTGACAGCGAGGCGACATCGACGCCTCTCAGCGCCAAGGTGAGCTCGGCGCGAGGCTCCACAAAGGCGGGAAATACGGCTAGTGTATGCAGAGCGGTGTCATCTTGATCACCGCACTGATGGCACGCAGTCGTCACCTCCCTACGTGCAACTCGGTGCAAGTAATGGCCAAAGGCCCCGTGCCCAGTCAGCACCTGCGTGAGGCGGAATTTTAAAACGCCGTACCGCCTCTCCACCCACGGTTGCAAATTTGGGCGGATTGCGTCCACCGTGGCCCGCCCAGCTGTTGGATGTCGGGAGCTAGCCGGAGCTCCCAAGTCCGCATTGCATCGAGTCGGGCTTCTCTGCACCATATCTCGCATTCTCTGGGCAAGGGTTCGTCCCCCCGGGACTGGAGCTCGGTGTATCGGGTGTAAAGGTCCGCCAACACTTTTGCGTCCAGATCCCACGGAAGCGTGCCAGCCAAGACACACGCGGCTTCGTGACCAACGGTTCGATAAGCGCGGGCGATCCTATTGGCGACAGCGCGCTGCGAGCTGAGCAGGACCGCCCGCGTTTTGGAAGTCAGTGCGTCAGACCAAATGGGTGCGCCGTATAGTGCCATTGATCGAATGACCGAGGCGTATAGACGACGACACCCGATATCAGGGCCCCCAATGTTTGGCAGGAGTCTCCCGAGAGCAGCTGCGGCGGACCGAAGTCTCGGTACCAGCCGTTTGAAGTGCTCTCGGAAGCTCAACCCTCTGTCGAGGACCAGTCCCAGGTACTTCATGGCGTGGAGGCCCTAACCACTAGGCTATAGTCTGCGATAGATTTATCTAACTTTAGACTAATGATTTTTATTGTCCGCAATAATAAAATTAAATGTTGTGTCGCGAATGCGAATAATTACGTTCGTCACACTGCCGGACTGCTTTATGGATGTTCACCATAATGAGCAGCACCCCAACGCAAACAAAAAAAGAACGAATTAATAATTAAGTATGATGTATGAGACATCATTAATACATAAAATTATAAAATTGAATTTTATAAACCTAAGTTATTGACAATATTTTAATCATTTACAAGGTAAAAGTCCCTTTTTAATTAAAAGGGATAGTTCTATTGTTCATTCCCTGTGCGCACTCAACTAGTTTAATGCTATAAAAATAATGAAAAATACGCTATTCACACAAATTCGGAAAAAAACCATTTAATTCATCAATTTTATAAATCTAAACAACATGGTTAATTTGCAACAAGACCACGATAGATGTAGCTATAAATGACAACAGGGTAGGCAGTAAACTAATGCTCAGGGTGAACTTCCTGGTCTGTATGAGGACGGGGCGCGTGAGCACCAAGCGGTACAGGTCCTTCAGCTGTCTCGACTCCGACTTTGGACGATCTGGGAAAGAAAATTGCTTAACATTAATGTAATTATATAATGCATATTTGTTTGTATGAAAGTCATAAATAGTCTATACCTAGTATGTAGGTAAAGACAGATTACTCCGTGATTTGTAATCCGTGAGGGAGTGAGAAGCGTTTAGAAAGTACTAGTAGTAGTAGTAACTATCAAATGTAATTTGACCACTTCGTACCGTAATTTGGAAATATGACTTTGATTTTTTTCTTGTTCCACCCTCCTCAAAGAGATAGGCTCTGGCCGCCCTGGTTCACAATAATCTTAGTATTTCGATGATTTTATTACACGGAAAAAAACAATAAATTCAAACTAACTTACGTAGTGATAAATCAACCAGGAAAATAGGACTTAGTGCCAGGTGTAGATTGCCTCTATAATCATGCTGAAACTAACATAATAATGATGCTTACCTGATATAACTTCGCAATATAAGCTTGCTAATGCCCTGCTGAGAGAATCAGATTCATTTTTTGTTCTTTGTCCGGCAACATACAAGAAAGTTGTTGCTAGTATATGGTACATCAACACGATTAACATGTACTTGTCCGCAATAACTGAACCCTGTACGTATTTCGGATTACAGTTATTCAATTCAGCTATCAAAGCGTATAAAAAACCAAAAGTGTGCTAAAATAGAGCTAAAGTAGCTTATACGTAATGATAAATTATTGATCCATTTTGCGTTTTTATACAAAAACCTGACTTTGATAAATGCAAGGCCAGTGTAACTTTTCAACTAACAAATCAACGAAAAGATCGTATATTAACATCAATGCCTACTCACATCGAGGGCCAGTGTAGTTACAATTCTGTACGTCATTGATATCCAAAGTTGTATGACGATAATAGTTGAAAACATCGACTGAAAATTTATTTAAAATTATGTTATTGACAAATAAAAAGAAAGATACCAAGCCCAATAAGCCGAGCACTCATGTATGCTAGATATATAATGTAGAGGATTGTCATCGAATTTAGACTTGCTATTTTTGTACGTTACAGGCTTTGTCGCTGCATGAATTTTTGCCAAATAACTTTTCCTGAGTAACCAACGAAATTTTTTTTGTAAAACTTTACCAGTTCATTAACGAAGTGTGACATGTGCTCCGTGCTCCTCAGTATCAGTTGGTAGGACTCCCGCCAGCTATTTACTACATCATGTAAATGAAACAACTCCTCATCCACTTCCAAGCAGGTTGTTGTACATTTAGATACACAAACGGGTTTCTTTTTAATGCGATTCTCTAGAACCGATCGCACTGAGTTGTTTAATATTTTAAGGTAGTGATATATTTCAGTTATGGTACAATAAGTGACTAAATGTTCGAAGATATACCGAGAATCAACAAACCCGAAATAAACCATTGGTAAGCCAACGAACCGAAGCGAAATTGAATCCAAGAGATTATAACGATACAGATCAATACCAAGCAAGGTAAACAAAATGATATTAAACGTAACCGTGCACCCGCAACATATAAACGTGAGATTTTTTAAGGTTTTCACGTAGTAAAGGTTACTCAAACTACGGTTGTGAATAATTTTAACGTTCTCGTAGTACAATTGATACGACCTCGAATGTCGAATGCTTCCAATCGTTATAACGAGGCACTGTAACCAAACATGCAGTTCAGTAACACATCGTATTAATTGATCGTGATGTGACAGACTACTTAAACTGCTTATAAACACTATAGTTGAAAATATAACGTATGTAGTTAACAAATTTTCTACAATAATACGCACAATAACCCAACATTTCTGATACGTGTTAAAATATAAATAATTTCTGTAGATACCACTGAGGTTCTCAAAATACACTAATAATTTTATAATAGTCATTTTAGCCTGATGCCTGTGACACCTGGTAAATAGGTGACAGTGAATACTACGCCACTCAGTACTAGCTACTAATGCATATAAGTGTTTTTATACAGGACAATGTATACAAGGCTTATTTTAGCTGCAACTTTATATATCATAAGGTTGATTTTACCAATACTACTGACAGACTTATGTGAAGAACCTATAGTAAACATTTAATAATACATTAAAAGGCGGCTATAGGAGCCATCAATTTATTGTAAAGATAAAAAATAACTTTAGGTAACTACGTTGAATTTTTATTATTAACTTGCTGTGCTCGCAACTTTGTCGACCTATGTGGAACACAGTAATTTGGGCTGTGCCTATATTTGGTTATGAAACTTTAGTTATAGTTGAAAGGCTAGATTTTCAATCCTGCAGTTTTATAAAAAGACCTCAGTAATATTTCCCTACCTATATGTTTCGCACAGGCTAAATTGCAGGTACAAAAGTTATTTTGATTATTACTTTCACTACATATGATATAGTGGTAGTTGTAAACGCAAAATATGAAGTTTAAACTTTGCTGTTCCCGACAGGGTCCATAATTGTTTCTAAATTTTATTTTATCTTTACCACCCGAATTGTACATTATGGATTGCTATAAACGATTTTGATTTGATTTGATTGTAATACCAGCTACATGGTAGACTATTTATTTCTATTATCTAATAACAACCTCATTTATTAATGAGTTAATGTTATGTGTGTTTTTAGCGCCTCAGGCTAGTGTAACTAGCGCCAGCGAGACAGTCCAACCATTTCATACTTCTTGACTTTCGATAAAATGAACAATGTAATTTTACCATCGACATTAAAAATAAAACGAATTGATTCCAATGTGGTTTACGAGTTTATTTTATTTAATTATCTCTAGTACCAGCATGATAGAGATTACATCAGCCATGTTTAACTATGCGTACAGGTAATTCGTCATGTATAATAATGGTAAACATTAAGGATTGTACAGTTAAAAATATGCGACTATACTTATGCGAACTAAATGAATATATTTTGATAACAGTAACGTCTAAAATAACGGTATGTCCTAAGATTACCCAATAAGATTTACCAACTCTAAGTGATAACCGTCCAAACCATTCTTTAAATATTGTTTCATGCAATTTTTCACCTCCGTTCAATTTGTACTAATTAGCTTATGAATACAGTAAATGTTGAATTAAAAAGGAAGTTTTTAAATGCAAATCAAAAAGCCTTTTGATTATGTTAGTAACTAAAAGTAACCCGTGAGGTTTTACAATGAATTTAATAATTATATTATTATAGGAAAGACACATCAAATCTTTACACTGATTATATATGTACTACCAACACGCTAATAAACAATATGATAGTAGTCGTAACACACTAATATAATTAAAGCGAAAGTTTGTGAGTAGGTATGTATGTATATCTTTTTACTCTAAAACTCATTTTTTATTAAATTCTTTAATTTTATGTTGAGCTGGTGATTTAACATTATTTGTATACGTAAAAGCAGTAAAAAACATATGAAATGAAACGCTAAGCTTACTCACTATGACATTTTAGATGACCGGTGCATGCCATCATATAGAAATGTATTTAACGCTATGTTTTAATTTAACCGAAGCTTAAAAAATATAGATTCAGTGAAATGCCCGTAAGTTTGTGCGACAAAGTTCAAGAAAACATTACAATATTATTGCTTAAAATCTACACAACATGGTTAATTTGCAACAAGACGACGATGGATGTAGCTATAAATGAGCACATGGTGGGCAGCAAGCTCATGCCCAGGGTGAACTTCTTGGTCTGTATGAGGACGGGGCGCGTCAGCACCAAGCGGTACAGGTCCTTCAGCTGTCTCGACTCCGACTTTGGACGATCTGAGACAAAGAATATACTTCAATGCATTTGAAATGTAGGTACTACTGTTAAAGTATAGAATTTGAAAGAGCATTCCGATGAAACGGAAGTTAGCTTTAAAATAGCCAGTATTGATAAATTAGTGATAAATAAGATTCCTTACAAGTAAACAAATCAGAAAACACAGATGCTTCATCAAATTATACAATTAAAGGAAGTAAAACCACGAGCAACGTCAAAAGACATCAACGTCAAAATATATATATAAACATAAATATTACCTGGTACGACTTCGCAACATAATCTTGCTAATGCTTTGGTGAAAGAGTCACATTCATTTTTTATCCTTTGCCCAGCAATGAACAACAAAGTTGTTGCTATTGAATGGTTTATTAAAAGAAATGAACCTAAAAAGTAGTCAACAAAAAATCCAGCCTGAAAACATTTTAAATTAGTAAACACATTTCATTCATGTATATATTTATGTTTATTCAAACACATTATAAGATATTTTATAAAAACGGAAGGCAAATGTTTCAAAGACACAAGCATAATTTGGTGCTAACACATACACATTTCTACTTACGTCGTATGCCAATGAAGTAACCAGTCCATACATCTTAGTTACAGAAAGCTGTGTAATGTGTATAGTGGAGAATATCGACTGAAATAGTATTTTGAATTTGCTGATTAGAGATATAATAATGTCCGAACCGACTTCGGCGGCGAGCGTCGCAGGACAGCCAGTTGCGCATATAACATAATTAAGGATCAGGCAAAGGAATATTACGAGTCTTCAGAAACACGAAAGCAGTCATATTTATTTTTAAGACGCACGCATCATTCGGAAAGTTTATACGTGCCTAAAGTATGTGGCTCAGTGGAACTGTCACTGACTGCTAAGGTCGTATTTATTGTAGTATGGGAAATATGACACTCCTACGGGTTTTTTTATGTAAGAGACGATGGCAATTCCTTGTAATGAGATTAGATTATAAATGACATAAAGTGGTCTACTAGTTACTGATACCCAGTGCAGATCGCGTATATCTGTTAGGTCTCAATGTGTATACCTGTGTATTTATGACTAAGATCTGCAAAGATTTACCAGTTCATTAACGAAGTGTGACATGTGCTCCGTGCACGTCAGGATCAGCTGGTAGGACTCCCGCCAGCCGTTTACTACACTAGGTATGTCGTACGACTCCTCGTCTACTTCTACGCAGGTTGTTTTTGATTCACTCTGATAATCAGCTTTCCCTTTGATGTATTGTTCTACATAGGTATGAATTGAGTCGTTTAATATTTTCAGGAAGTAGTATAAGCCTGTTACGGCGAAATAAGCCACTAGATGTTCAGAAATATACCAAGAGTCAACAAAAGCGAAACCAAGTAGAGGTAGAACAGAATTTCTGAAGTAATTGGGAATGAAGTTAAAAAACCGATAGAGTTCAAAGCTAGTGGTGATAAATAAAAGAAGGGAATATGCAAATGCGCCCACAACACAAAATAACGTGAGATTTCTTAAGGATTTCACGTAGTGAGGGTTACTCAAACTACGGTTGTGAATAATGTTAACGTTCTCGTAGTACAATTGATACGACCTCGAATGTCGAATGCTTCCAATCGTTATAACAAGGCATTGTAAGCCCTCGAATATTAAACCAACTTCTTTAACGTATTTAGTGGATAAGAACTCATTACTGAATTTATGATATACGATTATATTTGAATAAGTAATGTACGCAGAGAAAAATGATTGTGCAATTGTCCGCGTAATTACAAAATATCGCTGACTTTTGGTTAAAAACACGTAATTTTTGTAGATACCCATGACATGGTTTTCAAAGAAAACCAGTGCTTGCAATATATTCATGTTTGACGACAGATGTGGTACGTGTCACTAAATAACAAGGAATGCCACGCGACAGAGTGGCCGTCACTGATAAATGTACATGTATTGTAAAAGTGTAATTATAATAAGTAAGAGAATGATAGATAAGTCTAACTTGTGTTTTATTTAAACACTAGCTGTTGCTCGCGACTTCGTCCGCGTGGTTAGAAGATATAGGTTAGGAATTATTGAACGGAAGCCCTCGAAGATGAATAATTTTACATTGTAGCTTCGCTCCTATTCGTCGCAGCGTGATGGTATATAGCCTATAACTTTCTTCGTTGAATGGTCTATTCAACACAAAAATATTTTTTCAATTTGTACCAGTACTTCCTGAGATTTGCGTGTTCAAACAAACAAACAAACTCTTCAGCTTTATACATGAGTATAGAGTATAGATAGATAATCGCACATTAAATATGCATGTGTAGAAATTACCTTGAACTATCAACAACTATATTAGGAAGTAAGAAAATGTGACTCATATTCAGTAGTCGAGCGTATTCTAGAAAAGTATACGTAGTAGTTAGATAGGGTTAAATTTATCCTGTAGTTCATGAGAATCATTAACTATGATGACATTTTTAACTTATAAGTTAAGTCGCTTAGCTATCTCTGTATCATTATCATTTTCATTGTAGTACACACACTTTTTTATGTTCATTAAATTAATATAGTCCAAATCTTTTACAAAGTAATAAAATAAATTCAATTAAACGTTTAAAAGGAAACGCTCCTGTTGAATATAATTCCTCCAATTTCCTTAAATACTTTTACTCTCAATAGATAGTTTTGTAGCTTGACGACGTTGACACGTGGGTGTCGGACTTACGACCTACGGCCACCGTAAGGTCGGGCCTGCGGGTGGCAGGGAGGGCACCCTGAAACTCGACCAGCCAGCAGGCCAAGAAGGAGACGGGCGCGTCGTCCTGCGCACCCGTTTTTATGAGGAGTGAGGGGTGGGCTTTTTACACCCATCCCTTGAGAAGGAGTCCAAAGGACTAGAGCCAGCCAGAGTCGCGCAGAGCATGCGCGAGCGATCCCGTGACTCTGGCTAAAGCAGTAGAAGGGGCCCGGGGTGTTTTTAGTCGGTGGAAGTCCGACATATCCCCACGCCGTGCCCTCGACGTGGGTTGAAGACATTAGCGTATCATCCCGGAAAAAAAAGGGTGTCGGACTTGGCCATCATTATCGTTTTATATATCTCGTGACTGCTAATGGCTAAATAGCCACGAACCTCGAAAAAAACCGGTAGATGTGACGCGTTGAGCGTCTAAGCCAAAGCATTTCCTAAAAAAGCAATTCACAAGAAACATTTGACAAGGCGTAAATCGTAACATCACTCCACGGCAACTGGGTCTCTATTTCTGATGCCGGTTGGAGGTAGCGTTTTATACATGTTTAAAAAAAAATATATATTTCAAATAAAAGAAACATTAATTATAATATTGGTTTTCTTGAACGTAGGTTTACAGCTAGGTCACAAAATAGAACTAAGATAGGTACATATCTGAACATTCTGCCAAATTTATCATAGCAATCAAAACATTGCTTTTTATTTAGCTTAAAACTTATTTGAATACAAAATGACTATCGCTATCTAGATACTATTCGTAATAATACAATAAACGTGAAATAAATTTGTATGTTTGTAAAATCCTCCGCGAAACAAAGATTAAAATCCTTACTACGGGAGTCGTTGAAAAAAAAACGTAATCGAAGCCTATTAAACATATTCAATCCGTGAGTTTTTTTGGAAGAAATCTCAGAAACGACTTTAGGAAGAATATTAAAACAACATCTACACAACGTGGTTAATTTGCAACAGGACGACGATGGATGTAGCTATAAATGAGCACATGGTGGGCAGCAAGCTCATGCCCAGGGTGAACTTCCTGGTCTGTATGAGGACGGGGCGCGTCAGCACCAAGCGGTACAGGTCCTTCAGCTGTCTCGACTCCGACTTTGGACGATCTGAGACAAAGAATATACTTCAATGCATTTTAAATGTAGGTACTCCTGCTAAAGTCTAGAATTTGAAAGAGCATTCCGATGAAACGGAAGTTAGCTTTAAAATAGCCAGTATTGATAAATTAGTGATAAATATGATTCCTTACAAGACAACAAATCAGAAAACACAGATGCTTCATCAAATTATACAATTAAAGGAAATAAAACCACGAGCAACGTCAAAAGACATCAACGTCAAAATATATATACATACATGTCGGAGATGAGCATGAGAATAAATAACTAAATCATAATTAAAACCTCATTGGTGATAAATAGTTCGCAACCTCATTCATAAAACCTATCTAGTTACTGTTCGCGCCAATACGGGCTGGTTGTAAAATAGAAGCGCGGGTATATTTCAATTTAGAATAGTGGATTATAAGTTGGAAGATGGTCGTGTTACTAAGTGATTATTGCGTAATATTAAAGTTAGTAATTGTTGAAGCGTAATTGATGATTGTGTTGTTAATTATTGTGAATATAGATTGTGTAAAGTAACTTAATAATGTGTATTGATTGGACAGCGCAAGGCTGGCGAGTTTGTTGCGCCGTTTGTTCTCTCCAGCGCGCTTAGCAAGCGGTGACGGGCGGGCGTTGTTGGGAATATGTCCAGATAGGGTTAGGATTAAATGATAATGAGATAATGAGGCGTGAATGTGTGTTTTATTGAATACCCTATCCCGATGTCGGCTATCCTGACACCCAAAAGAGAGCCACGTCAACATACATAAACATGAATATTACCTGGTACGACTTCGCAACATAATCTTGCTAATGCCTTGCTGAAAGAGTCACATTCATTTTTTATCCTTTGCCCAGCAATGAACAACAAAGTTGTTGCTATTGAATGGTATATCAAAAGAAATGAAGCAAAAAAGTAGTCAGCAAAAAATCCAGCCTGAAAACATTTTAAATTAGTAAACACATTTCATTCATATATATATTTATGTTTATTCAAACATATTATAAGATATTTTATAAAAACGGAAGGCAAATGTTTCAAAGACACAAGCATAATTTGGTGCTAACATATATTTCTACTTACGTCGTATGCCAATGAAGTAACCAGTCCATACAGCGTAGTTACAGAAAGCTGTGTAATGTGTATAGTGGAGAATATCGACTGAAATATTTTGAATTTGCTGATTAGAGATATAATAATGTCCGAACCGACTTCGGCGGCGAGCGTCGCAGGACAGCCAGTTGCGCATAGAACATAATTAAGGATCAGGCAAAGGAATATTACGAGTCTTCAGAAACACGAATGCAGTCATATTTATTTTTAAGACGCACGCATGATTCGAAAAGTTTATGCGTAACTAAAGTATGTGGCTCAGTGGAACTGTCACTGACTGTTAATGTCGTATTTATTGTAGTATGGGAAATATGACACTCCTACGGGTTTTTTTTATGTAAGAGACGATGGCAATTCCTTGTAATGAGATTAAATTATAAATGACATAAAGTGGCTTACTAGTTACTGATACCCAGTGCATATCGCGTATATCTGTTAGGTCTCAATGTGTATAACTGTGTATTTATGACTAAGATCTGCAAAGATTTACCAGTTCATTAACGAAGGGTGACATGTGCTCCGTGCACGTCAGGATCAGCTGGTAGGACTCTCGCCAGCCGTTTACTACACTAGGTATGTCGAACGTCTCCTCGTCTACTTCTACGCAGGTTGTTTTTGATTCACTCTGATAATCAGCTTTTCCTTTGATGTATTGTTCTACATAGGTATGAATTGAGTCGTTTAATATTTTCAGGAAGTAGTATAAGCCTGTTACGGCGAAATAAGCCACTAGATGTTCAGAAATATACCAAGAGTCAACAAATGCGAAACTAAGTAGTGGTAGAACAGAATTTCTGAAGTAATTGGGAATGAAGTTAAAAAACCTATAGATTTCAAAGCTAGTGGTGATAAATAATAGAAGGAAATATGCAAATGCGCCCACAACACAAAATAATTTGAGATTTTTTAAGGATTTCACGTAGTGAGGGTTACTCCAACTACGGTTGTGAATAATGTTAACGTTCTCGTAGTACAATTGATACGACCTCGAATGTCGAATGCTTCCAACTGTTATCACAAGCCATTGTAAGCCCTCGAATATTAAACGAACATCTTCAACGTATATAGTTGATAAGAACTCATTACTGAATTTATGATATACGATTATATTTGAATAAGTAATGTACGCAGAGATAAATGATTGTGCAATTGTCCGCGTAATTACAAAATATCGCTGACTTTTGGTTAAAAACACGTAATTTTTGTAGATACCCATGACATGGTTTTCAAAGAAAACCAGTGCTTGCAATATATTCATGTTTGACGACAGATGTGGTACGTGTCACTAAATAACAAGGAATGCCACGCGACAGAGTGGCCGTCACTGATAAATGTACATGTATTGTAAAAGTGTAATTATAATAAGTAAGAGAATGATAGATAAGTCTAACTTGTGTTTTATTTAAACACTAGCTGTTGCTCGCGACTTCGTCCGCGTGGTTAGAAGATATAGGTTAGGAATTATTGAACGGAAGCCCTCGAAGATGAATAATTTTACATTGTAGCTTCGCTCCTATTCGTCGCAGCGTGATGGTATATAGCCTATAACTTTCTTCGTTGAATGGTCTATTCAACACAAAAATATTTTTTCAATTTGTACCAGTACTTCCTGAGATTTGCGTGTTCAAACAAACAAACAAACTCTTCAGCTTTATACATGAGTATAGAGTATAGATAGATAATCGCACATTAAATATGCATGTGTAGAAATTACCTTGAACTATCAACAACTATATTAGGAAGTAAGAAAATGTGACTCATATTCAGTAGTCGAGCGTATTCTAGAAAAGTACACGTAGTAGTTAGATAGGGTTAAATTTATCCTGTAGTTCATGAGAATCATTAACTATGATGACATTTTTAACTTATAAGTTAAGTCGCTTAGCTATCTCTGTATCATTATCATTTTCATTGTAGTACACACACTTTATTATTCATTAAATTAATATAGTCCAAATCTTTTACAAAGTAATAAAATAAATTCAATTAAACGTTTAAAAGGAAACGCTCCTGTTGAATATAATTCCTCCAATTTCCTTAAATACTTTTATTCTCAATAGATAGTTTTGTAGCTTGACGACGTTGACACGTGGGTGTCGGACTTGGCCATCATTATCGTTTTATATATCTCGTGACTGCTAATGGCTAAATAGCCACGAACCTCGAAAAAAACCGGTAGATGTGACGCGTTGAGCGTCTAAGCCAAAGCATTTCCTAAAAAAGCAATTCACAAGAAACATTTGACAAGGCGTAAATCGTAACATCACTCCACGGCAACTGGGTCTCTATTTCTGATGCCGGTTGGAGGTAGCGTTCTATACATGTTTAAAAAAATATATATATTTCAAATAAAATAAACAATAATTATAATATTTATTTTCTTGAACACAAAATAGAACTAAGATAGGTACATATCTGAACATTCTGCCAAATTTATCATAGCAATCAAAACATTGCTTTTTATTTAGCTTTAAACTCATTTGAATACATAATGACTATCTCTATCTAGATACTATTCGTAATAATACAAGAAACGTGAAATAAATTTGTATGTTTGTAAAATCCTCCGCGAAACAAAGATTAAAATCCTTACTACGGGAGTCGTTTAAAAAAAACGTAATCGAAGCCTATTAAACATATTCAATCCGTGAGTTTTTTTGGAAGAAATCTCAGAAACGACTTTTGGAAAAATATTAAAACAACATCTACACAACGTGGTTAATTTGCAACAGGACGACGATGGATGTAGCTATAAATGAGCACATGGTGGGTAGCAAGCTCATGCCCAGGGTGAACTTCCTGGTCTGTATGAGGACGGGGCGCGTCAGCACCAAGCGGTACAGGTCCTTCAGCTGTCTCGACTCCGACTTTGGACGATCTGAGAAAAATAAAATACTTAATAGTAGCACAAGTTAAACGGCATGTAAGTTATGCAAGTTATTACCGTGTTAAACATTTTAACATATCTGTATATAGCAACTAGCTGACCCAGCAAACGTTGTTTTGTCGATTTTTTTTTTCTAGTTCTATGTATTTTAATGCCACATTATAAAAAAAGACCTACTGAATACGCACATAAAATTTGGTATAAATCAGTTAAGCCTTAAAGCAGTAACTAACATCGTGACACGAGAATTTTATATATTAACTAGCGGACCCAGCAAACATTGTTTTGCCGAATATTTTTTTTTAGTTGTATGTATTTTTAATGCGACAAAAATATTTTTTTAGCGTGATCAACCCTTATAACTTAGGGGTATGAAAAAAAGATGATGTTCTATTCTCAGACCTACCCAATATATGTACAAAATTTCATAAAAATCGGTCGAACCGTTTCGGAGGAGTACGGTAACTAACATCGTGACACGGGAATTTTATATATTAGAAGAAGATTAGAAAATTTTTAAATGGTTACCGTATTTATGAACTATAATTATTCAAATTCCACGCACCTGTGACTAGTTCGCAACATAACCTTGCCAGAGCCTTGTTGAGGGAATCAGATTCATTTTTTATCCTTTGTCCAGCAACAAACAATGTATAAGTCGATATTGAATGGTACGTCAAGACGAAAAAAATGAAAAACAGGTCTGCATAATATGCGCCCTGAAAATATTTCAGATGATCTACATTAACAAGCACGTTTGAATTATTTTTGACGAGATATCGTACATCTCAGTATTAATTTGATTAAATGCACCGTGATTTTTTAGTTGTCTTACAAAAGCAGCCCATTTCATGTATCCAATGAGTAGAACACGTTCATGATAAAATAAATAGGTATTTATGAGATTTGAATAAATTTTAAATGCAATTTTTATTCAATTTTATGATGCAATTCGTAGTTTTTAGAAACACAGCTCTGTTGCGAGCGCGGTCCGAGCCTTGTAACAATGGTGAGGGGCGCGGGCGGCGGCGTTTTTATCATTTTAAAGAGTATATTTCGGATTTCTCTTGTTTAATTTTTCTTCGTACTTATTATCTTAGTTGATGATAAAAAAATAATAATCGCGCCTAGGGGTATTTTACGTCGGATACATGAACTGGGCTACTTTTGTAAGACGACTAAAAAATCGCCGTGTATATGTTTATTTAGAAGAGAAATCCACCTTATGGCCTTTTAAGCGTTTTTAAGCCAAAGTATTTCGGTTATAATAATATTATTCATGTTCTAAAACACGATGCGTGTGACAAACCCATTAAGAACAATCCTGTTCAAGGGAACTGCGCCATAATAGTGAACAATTATGGCACTCAAATGGCACAAGAATAAACAAATCAACCAATAAACAATGTGTTGATTTCACTTTGATTTAAAAACTGTAATACGCTCACTTGACTTTTTATAGTTACATAATATATCTTATTACTTACCTCCATGGCAAGAGAAGTAATAATTTTAAATATTGCAGACACCCAAAACTGTGTCACTGCAACAGTCGAGAAGATTGACTGAAAAATAGTTTAAATATTATTTTCTGTCACATTGCGCATCAAAGCCTGGCTGGAACTGGTAGATTGTAGAGCCTATTTTATACCGTAATCTTCTTTAGTGGTGGTAAAATTACTGAATTGTAAAAGGTCTATTGGTATTGCTAGGCGGTCCGTCCAGCCTCCAACTCACACGTGGTATCTTCTAAATAAATCTACAAACTCTTTTCATATGCAATAAACACTTGGATGAAAGTCTTTTCAGTTGGTCATTTTATGTTTTCCTGCCCTTATCCCGAATTACTTAGTACTTACATAATTTTTCTACTATACTACATCCTTATCAGTCGTCATCCACTCATTCAATGTATGAAGAGAGAAAAGAAAAAAAATACCAGTTCATTAACGAAGTGTGACATGTGCTCCGTGCACGTCAGGATCAGCTGGTAGGACTCCCGCCAGCCGTTTACTACACTAGGTATGTCGTACGACTCCTCGTCTACTTCTATACTGGTTGTTGTTGATTCACTTCGATAATCAGCATTCTTTTTTATGTAACGATCTAGATAGGTACGGACTGAGTCGTTTAATATTTTCAGGAAGTAGAATATTCCTGTTGCGGCACAATAAGCCAGTAGATGTTCAAAAATATACCAAGAGTCAACTAGTGCGAAATGGATCGTAGGTAGGACAATAATTCTCCAGCAATTTTTAATCCCCTGAGAGTGATACAATTCATAGCCAGTAACAAATGACAACATATAAATAAACGTCACCGCGCTTATAAAGCATATTAGCTTGAGTTTTCTTAAGGATTTCACATAGTGAGGGTTGCATAAACTACGGTTGTGAATAATGTTAACGTTCTCGTAGTACAATTGATACGACCCCGAATGTCGAATGCTTCCAATTGTTATCACAAGCCATTGTGACCAAAAAAATATATGAATAACTTCACTAGCTAACTTGGTGGATGGGAGGTCGGTACTCATGTCACTAAATACGACAATGTTCGCTGCAGAAATATACGTAAATAAAACAGCTTGTGCGATTGTGCGCACAATTACCAAACAACGCCGACTAGTGTTTAAACACACGTAATTTCTATAGAAACCCATAAGATTTTCAAGGAAAACCAGTGCTTGCATTATATTCATGTCAGATGACAGATGCGGCACGTGTAACTAAGTAACTGAGCGGTTGAGGTAACCAAGCCAAATCCACTGCGCGCGACGTGTCGCGGGTTTACCCGCGTAGGACAAGCGTTTGTGTGATCCTCAATTGCTTGTATTGGGGTGTCTTTGTCCCTGTGACTTGTGTATGTTTGTGAACCCCCCGCGAGGATTTAATTCCTTAGTGCCAGAGTCGTTTTTAAAAAATAAAACAAAACAACGAGAAATACCACACGACGGAGTGACCGCCACTTTAATAGATCAATAGATACATTGTAATGGTGTAATTATAATGAGTATTGTGAGAGATGGTTGCGATTAACTGCTTTGTTATTTTAAAATAATAACCTCTACTTGGCTAGTAAATAATATTAAATTCTCGAACGTTCCATGTTACTCGTTTTATGATGTAGTAGGATGTAGGTAAGAAATATTATTGATTTCATGCATAGAAAGCTATGCATGAAATCAATAATATTTCTTACCTTTATTTATGTTTTCATTGTTATTATATTCTGGGTATATTAGCTATATCTCCGTGTAATAGAATTGGTGACTGCTTCAAACTAAAGATGTCTTGAATGTTTACGTGTATATTTAGTTATGTGAAGCGTACAACTCTGGTCAGTGTACCTTTCTACGAGTATGTAGAAACTGATGTTTTCTGAACTGATTTCATTACTCACGATGTTTTCCTACTTATATATCGCTGATGCTACAAAGTGGCTTTAAGTCGTTTATTTTAGTATTAAATAATTTATATTCTAGTTGTCACCGCCAATAAAACAATTACACACTCATTTTAAAGGATTTTATTCGTCGAAGTTGAAATTTTTGCGACTGTACAATTACACAACATGGTTAATTTGTAACATGACGACAATATACGTGGCCGACATTGACAGTATCGCAGGAAGAATATAGATGCCCAAAGGATACTTGTTCGCTTGTATTACTATGGAACTCGTGCACACTAAGCGATACACATCCTTTATTTGTCTTGCTCCTGATTTTGGACAATCTGAAAGAAACATGACAACATATTTTAAAACACCACCCTTACTTATAACTACAAACTGAACTAAAAGTTAATTTGGTGTTAATTTTAACTTACGCGTTGAAACTTTTAAAATAAGCCTTGCCAGCGTCTTTTCAAGAATCTGAACTTCAGTTTTGACGCCTTGACCAGAAATTAATAATGCGATCGTTGCAACGACGTGATACATTAGCATGTACAACATATTATTTGTTGTAAAAAAATTCACCGGCGTCGCTGACTGTGAATCAAATGTAAATATTAAATGTTACAAAATTGCAATATAGTAAGAAACACCATGCGCCTCGAAATTTCTTCTTCTTTGTTTTTATCTGACCACACCATAACTGACTAAACAGGTACAAGTACAAATAAAGAATGTTGTCTCATATACATTGCTTGTCCTGACTTACTTTGTCTTACTTTCTTCTTCTCACTCTCTCTTTGAGCAAAAGGTTTGTGAAACCTCCCGCGCCACAAGAATTAATTTCGAGATGAATTAGAGAGCAGTTTTTTTAATAGTTACTGAATACGAGTGACTCAACTCACCTTATTCAGAAGCGTGCCCAGAAGTATATAAATTATAGTCACAATGTAAAATACTACGACCCCTATGGAAAATACTGACTGAAAAATATAAAAAGAGTTAGTACCTGAAGTAAGAAAACCTTTTTTTTTAATAAAAAATGTGCAATAAATGCAATAATGTTTTTGAATAAATGTGCAAGTAAAACTCTACGAGTACTTCACGTATACGTTTATTTGTTTGGTATTACGTATATTTGTTTATCGTATTTAATTAATTAAGATGTAAATAAACAACTTATCCTTCCCTTTTTAATCCCATCACAAAGATTCGATACGCGATTCGTTCGGTACAAAGCCTCATGACAATTTTTTATTCTAGTTAATCAAATAGTACAAGATCAACATTACCATTTTATTGAAGCTTTGTGACACATGCTGCGTGCACAATAGGATGTTTTGGTAAGAATCCGTCCACATATTCACTCTTTTTAATATATCAAACGTTTCAGGGCCTTCATCCTTTACAACTACTTCGTTATTAGTGAAGTATAGATGAGCTTCCTCGACAGATTTGTTGACAATAACTAAGAAGTCTTTTATTTGAATTATAGCACAAAACGCGACTAGATGCTCGAAAATGTACCTTGAGTCTATCCATAATACATTTATGAAAATGAAGTATTTTTGCCATTCAGAACTTGCGTCAATATTTCCAAGAATACCCCAAACGCTCATTAGTGTAGCTACCGTTGTAAATATAACGCCAATCACGGCACACTTCACTTTGAGCATCTTTTTAGATTTTATGTAGGATGGATCGTTTTCAAAACGCTTGTGGATAGTTTCTACGATTTTGCAATAAACAGAAAACGGTTGCGAGTTTTGTAGGGCAGTACCTGCCACAAGGATAAGCTTTAAGATAAGCAGGGCTTGATAAGCAATTGAAATTAGTTCATTACTGTTTGTCGTTTCGTGAACTGAATCTAAAATTTTGGCGTTGTTGATAACTATTAATATAGTTATTATAAATTCTATAATGAAACGGATGATGACGAGTATTTTTTTATAATTATCAAAGGAATGATAATTTCTATAAACACCGAGAATATTTTCGATAAATATAAGCGTTTTTAATAGAGACATTTTTAATGATAGCCGCGACGAGTGTACATGGAATAAAGAAACAAACTGTCTTAATGAAGAAATGCTTTCGAAAACTAATTCCTTTAATTGAATTGGTGGCACACTATTTGCTTATTAAATTAAAAATTAAAAGTTGAATATAAAGTTGCCAAGCGCGAGACTAACACTACCGTGAAGGGTTTCGTAGTAGCTATTCGCAAGCTAGTATTAATTAAAGTTTTTTGTTAATTTAGAGGAAACTTATTAGACCACTATATAAAACTTTCCAACACATGATTTAAAAAAATAAAATTCGACTTATCTATTATCTGTTCGTTTTTTACTTAAAATATGCAACATTCGTTTACTCAGTTTCTATCATAAATATTTTCTTTTCAGCTTGGACCCTGGATGGGTTTCATCCTAAACCTCGAAAATTCTAGTGATATTTGAATACGAGTTCCAACTCGGTAGACAGGTAACAGCTAGCAATATCTATGTTGTATTTTGGTTTAAACGTTTTGTGATGGAAACTTTGATTTGAAGAACGAACCGCGTTAAGGACCACACAAGTGAATAAAAATGAATTTAAAGAGTTGGTGAAGCTGATCAGAGCCAAATTACTTAGAAATCAGCCTGGTTAACGTAATTGTTTGATTTGATGCAAATGAGGCAATATTATTGTTGCCTTATTTGCGTCAAATTATCAAAATAAAAGAATACGATAAATAGGCGGGAAAACTTGTATTTCCTTATACTACTATGTAACCCGTGCAATGACAAACTACGCATACATATGTGTTTTTAGAATATTTAGTAAAATTTACAGAAGACATTTTATTGGGCATTAATATTTGGTCAAGTTTCAACATATACTCTTTTAACGAAGGAAAATGAACGGCTTAATAAAAAGCACAGCATTCGAATACAGAATCATAATTTACTCATTACATTTTAACAGGAGAACAGTACAATTACAATATATTTTTAAAATTTTGTAAATAAGTTAACCTAATAGTAAGAATTTTCGGATTCAAACAATATTGTGAAAGCAATACTTTTCCTTTGTTTTAATATTGAGTTTCTTATGGTAAAATTGTTAACGCCATATCCGGTAAAATCCAGATTTATCTTACTTTAAGGGTTTAGTAAATAAAAACTATACCTATCTCGTATTTTTTTATTAGTAACAATAAGCTAGTATTCTTTTTTCTTTAACGTCATTTACTCGCTTTTCAAACCATTTTCATTATCATTATCTTACATTACCCGGCATTTTTACTACTTACTAAATTATTAAATAGTATTTTTAGGAAAATTACACAACATGGTTAATTTGTAACATGACGACAATATACGTGGCCGACATTGACAGTATCGCGGGAAGAATATAGATGCCCAAAGGATACTTGTTCGCTTGTATTACTATGGGACTCGTGCACACTAAGCGATACGCATCCTTTATTTGTCTTGCTCCTGATTTTGGACAATCTGAAATTAGTACACAAATAATTTTACGAGTTAAAAATCGCATCAAAACGATATCAGTAATCTGAAATGATTTTTTTTCTCATAACTAGAAGACGATGGAATTCTGACATATTATTTTGTAGGAAAACTCAAGAATAAAAATAAATTAGTTTAAATTAACTATCCATTGAGTATATAATAATACTAGCTTTTGCCCGCGACTTCGTTCGCGTGGAACAGTGACTTCCGGCAGATTTTTGGTTTTACTCACATAGTTCCCGAGAAGTTCCCGCTCCCGCAGGATTTTTGGGATAAAAACTATCCTATGTCCAACCAAATGCGTGTAACGAAACCATAGCGCGATCTATTTCGATCCCAACGCCATCTATCGACCATAGTGACAACTCGGATTATTTATCTATACTCCGTTCGGGCATTTTCTTTGTATTAAAGTAGTATTATATTTTTTATATGTTATTTTATTATTTTTTTCATACCTTTTTACTATTTATTTACTTTTTTCCGATGAATTAAAACAACATGAACCGAACTCGTGTAACGATCGACACCATTGCGCGTAGTACTAATAGAATTATCTATACTCCGTTAGAGCATTTTCTTTGTAGTAAAACTTTTATTATATTAATATTATTTTTTTTACACCTTTTTACTGTTTATTTACATTTTTCTGATGGATTTTCCGATGAATTAAAACAATAACATGAACCGAACACGTGTAATGACACCATTGCGCGATTAACGCCATCTATCTACGGAGCATAGGAACAGCTCGACATTTGACCAATAGATGGCACTATTATATAGTATGTCCGTAATAAATTTTATTTTTTATTTTTATTTTTTGTAATAAAAACTATCCTATGTCCTTTCTCAAGTTTCAAACTATGTCTGTACCAAATTTCACACAAATCGGTTCAGTAGTTTAGGCGTGAAGAAAAGACAGACAGACAGACAGAAAGACAGACAGACAGAGTTACTTTCGCATTTATAATATTAGTTTGGATATAGGTTAAGAATATGACTTAATTGTTGACTTACGTGTGGAAACTTTTAGAATAAGTCTTGCCAGCGCTTTGTTGAGTGTCCCAACTTCATTTTTGACGCTTTGACCAGATATTAATAATGCAGTAATTGCAATGGTGTGATACAGTAGAACGGCAACCATGTTATTTGTATAAGAATATTTAACCACCGTCTGCGAATCAATTAGTATTATTATCTTCGTGTCGTTTTATTATAAAGCATTGTAAGCAATACATTGAATTCGGATCGATGCTAAAAAACATCGATTTTCTTAGCTTTAATGTATGTTGGTATGGAGACTGTGAATACCATTTTAATTAAAGTTCCATTAATTTATCGGCTATTGTAAGTAGGGGCATTGGGGCCCTGGTCATAAAAGTGTTCTTCAAACGTACAGAGTTTATTTATGTATTTTATCCGAGACATTAGTATTAAAAGTAATATAGTTTATGCAAACATTCGGTCTGCATTGTTTTTCTATTAACTAATTCATCATTGAAATTTAATAAAACATGTTGATTATTTCTCATAGTTGAACCTACCTGTCTGAGAAACACATCAAATATTGTGTAAATTGAAACCACGCAGTGAAATACGACGACAGCTATGGAAAACACTGACTGAAAAATAAGAAAGGACCAGGTTGAATACACATTTGTTTATTAAAATTGTGCCTGGAGGTGCAGATCAAACGAGAAAGACACGAGAAGAGGATATTTCAAATACTAGGTGCTCCTAGTATAAAACGTAAAAAAGCCTGTGACAAAAAATTGGCAGAGAAAGCAGGATGTGAACGAGATAGTCTCTTTTATCCAGCCAGAGTCGCGCAGAGTATGCGCGAGCCGGCCCGGCCCGGGGTGTTTTTAGTTGGTGGAAGTCCGACATATCCCCACGCCGCCGCGCCGTGCCCTCGACGTGGGTTGAAGTCATTAGAGTTTTACCCCGGAGAAAAAAAAAGGATGTAAACGAGATGCGGAAGTGTTTTCCCGCCTCCTACTGCTAGTTACAATGATATAAGTTAAGAGAAAATTTATAGAAGTATTAACAGATTTTTTTGTGCAATGCGTATACGTAGCACAATATCAATATTACCATTTTGTTAAAGCTCTGTGACACCTGTTGCGTGCACACTAGAATGTGTTGGTAAGAATTCGTCCAGATATTCACTCTCGTTGACAAATCAAATGTTCCTGAGTGTTCACCTTCATCTTTTGGACTTATATCTTGTTTAGACAAGCTTTGAATAGAATCTTCGACGGAGTGGTTGACAATTACTAGGAAATCTTTAATATTAGTGATAGCACAATAAGCGACAATATGTTCGAATATAAAGCGCAGGTCTATCCAGAATTCACTTATAATTGGAATATAAAATTGCCATTCAAAACTCGTATTAAGGTTTTCATGAATTCCCCAAATAATCATAAGTACAACTATAAGTGTAAGAGTAACGCCGGAGGCGACACATTTAACGTAGAGCATTTTATTCGATTTTATATATGATGGATCATTTTTAAAACGCTTGTGGATAACTTTTAAGTTATCGCAATAAATAGAAAATGGTTTTGAGTATCGAAGGGCGCTTAGTATGACAACGGTAACCTTCGTGAAAACGACTATTTGATGACTATATGAAATGAACTTATAATTGCCTGCACTTTCGTACACTGAACTAAAAATTTTAATATTTACAGCAGCAGCTAACATAGCTATTACAATTTCAAAAATGCAACGAGTAATAACAAGTTTTTTTACATTATTATTGAAGAACTGATAGTTTCTATAAACGCCTAAAACATTTTCGATAAATATGAGCCTTCGAAATAAAGCCATTTTTACTGACCGACACGGCAGGTAAACGTGTTATAAGGAAACTATCTGTTTTGATGAGAAAATGATCAAAAACTAATTTATTTAATTGAATGGCAAATAATTCAAATAACTTTAATATACATGCCAGTTTTACCTGAAAGCTTTAAAACCGGAAAGGGTCCTGCTGTCATAACAAATTATTGCAAATGTGTTACCCATAAAATGACAACTCTTGGTCTAAAATGTTGCCTTTTCTTGGTTGTTTAATATTTTATTATTTATTTACTTTATTAACCTGCGTTTGTGTTTTCATAACAAAGGGAGTTTAATGTTCATTACCACATTATATATTCATACATTATAAGCTCTGTGAGCTCTGTCCGTAGCGTAACTTGAGAATGATGATCTGTAAGGGTCATAATCATTATGTCAGTAGATTGATGAATGATGATGAGGTTTTTAAATTCACGATCAAAACGTAGAATATTATAATATTAAATAAAAGACAGGCAAGAACTATGTACCAACAGTATTTGATGATTGTATAACATCTATTCATAAATAAGATGATATAATTTTCTTGCAATTAAGACAGTTGCCATAGGCTACACGATCTTTTATTTCACCCCTATCTTGGTTAAACGCATGTTACATGTTGATCTAAAGTACTATTTTTTAATACTTTACTTAAATATATATAATGATTTGCATGTGTTTAAACTTTTCCTTTTTTTATTAATTCAACAATTTTATTATATTTTTATTAAAAAAAAATAAGTTTTTGAGCATTATTTTACGTTGACAACATTTGTTTTTTAAGCCACCAAATAAAACAGCATGAATTTAAATATTTATGATGGTTATCTTTTTTCATATTATAGGAAAATAGATATTGATTTGGTGACTATATCTCTTAGGTCACCGGGGCGGCAAATAAAGTGACTAGGTACTAAATACACAAATACTAATATCATCATCATCGATCAAGTAGTAGTCAATTAATGGTAGACACATCAAGGTAAAGATAATAATTAATTATTCATGTCTTTCCACGATAGTTATGTCAAAAACTTGGACAGAAAGGAAAATAATATACTAATGTAGGTACGTATACAACATACTTGTTTATAAGTTCATGTGGAAACTATTAATCACTAAGCGAAAAACCAAAACATTCAGCTTAATTTGAGTAGGTACATTATGAAAATTGAATCTTGATAACGTGAAAAGTAAAATATAAGTGTCCTTGTACTGTAAAAGTATAACAAGGAGGTCGTTTCAAGTAATGAATTCACAATACTATTACTTAGCAGAGTATGTAGGTACCTATAGATTATACAAATAAGTACTTGTAATTGCCCATCCATTTGTTTTACTTTTTGGGACATCAACACATCCCAATCAGTTTTAGCTAAGTTTCAAAAAGTCACTATAGTTGAATGACATCGCTACTTGCATCAATTCAATTGACACACAATCCATTTTTTATATATTATTTGAAGCTACATATTAAAAAACGGTATTTACCATCATGCCCATTTGATTTATACATTATACATAGCTTTTAGAAATTGCCCGTACGATTAACTCAATGACTAAAGGGAAATCACCGGGACACGACGGTCTCAGCATTGAGCATCTCCGATATGCGGGGCCGCATTTAGCTAGGGTTTTGGCGATGCAGTTTTCATTCTGTTTGACACATACTCGTAGCTATATGCCTACAGAAATGTTACGGACTGTGGTTGTGCCTGTGGTTAAAAATAAAACAGGAGATAACTCGGATATTAATAACTATAGGTCCATATCGTTGGCCACTGTTATCTCTAAAGTTCTAGACGGCATGCTTAACACCCAGTTAAACAAATGCATTGAGCTCCATGACAACCAATTTGGCTTTCGTCCAGGGCTCTCGACGGAGAGCGCTGAGCTATGTCTTAAGCATACTGTCAACTATTATGCAAAGCGTGGAACCCCTGTCTATTGCTGCTTTCTCGATCTTTTGCGGGCTTTTGACTTGGTTTCCTACAACATATGTACTATGGTGCAAGTTAGAAAAATCTCAATTGCCTCTATTAGCAATCAATATTGACCTGGTAGCAGAGGAGATTGACATTTTTGCGTGTGCATTGAGTGAATTCACAAAGATAACATTCCATGTAATTAGTTATAACATTTAAGTTTAGTATTAGGATGGCTCCACTATTGTATTGGGTTATACCTGTAAAAATAGTGTAAGTTTTGGTTGAAAAATAAATAAATAGTGTAAATATTATGGTATGGAAACCAAGTCAATAGAGTGAGATGGTTAGGGGCACTGTCGGAAACGTATGGGTCGGAATGCGGGGTGAGGCAGGGTGGTCTGACCTCACCCTCGCTTTTTAATCTGTACGTGAATGATTTGATCGGCGAGCTCAGCGGCGTCAGAGTTGGATGCCGAATTGATGATATCTGTTTAAACAATATTAGTTACGCTGACGACATGGCGCTGCTTAGCGCGTCGCCTTGCGGCCTACGAAAGCTTATTAAAATATGTGAGAAGTATGCCTCTAGTCATGGCCTGACTTATAATGTAAAATAAAGTGAAGTAATTGTATTTGAGGAAAGAGTCCCAAATTAATACCATTGGAAAGAGTGTTTAATTTTTAATACTTAGGGCACGATTTGACATCCGGCCTCAGGGATGATGCGGACTTGGAAAGGGAGCGGAGGGCGTTGTCAGTGAGAGCGAACATGCTAGCTCGAAGGTTTGCAAGATGCTCAAAAAATGTCAAAATAACTCTCTTCAGAGCCTAATGTACGTCGTTTTACACATGCAACCTGTGGGCTAGATATACTCAAAAATCTTATAATTCCCTTCGTATCCAGTTTAACAATGCGTTCAGAGTGCTCTTGGGGCTACCTCGCTTTTGTAGCGCGTCAGGGATGTTCGCCGAAAAGCGTGTGGATTGTTTTTGCACAACGATGCGCAAGAGTGCTACCCTGGTGAGTAGGGTCAGGGCTAGCGGCAACAGCATTCTGGCGATGATCGCTGACAGGCTGGATTGTAGTTATGTGAATCACTGCTGTGCAATATCTCATGGGATGGTACAGCGGTGATTTGATTTGAGTGCTACAAAATAATCTATTAATGTTTTTATGTGTCCCTAATTACTAACATAGTTTTTAAGAATAATTTTTACTAATACAAATGAGTCAATGTTTCTTGTAATTACATGTTAAATAAAATAAAATAGCAGTTTTATTTACATTATTCAAATAAAAAGTTTTGACGGAAATATTTCGCTTATTTGAAAATTGTATTTTCAAGTTACCCTGTAAAAGTAGCTTTTTTAATCATTTGCTCATCTTTGCATTCATCGAAATATATATACTAAAATGAAGTTACTTTATTACATTACTTTTTTAGCAATTTTGTGAAATGTGAAAATAGTTCATTAAATTTATGTCTTAGTAGTACTGTTTTGTCACTTGTGGCACGTTTATTTTACCCACAGATCATAAATAGCTGTCGGCCAAGTCTCCGTGAATTGAATAAGCCCAAATAACTTTCGATTTAGCCTTGAATCCTTGAGATCCGATTACATATTCGGCTACAAAATGTATAAAAATCATTTGAAGTAATAATTCTTGCTTACATTGCATGTTGAGTTGCAGGTTAATGGAGGCAAAGCCCATGATGGGTTCGGTGGATGAGAGAAATCAGGAAAGCAGACCTCGCTACGCGACATGCATCTCGATATAATTATGATGTGAAAGTTGAATATTGTTTTTTTTGGAGGATTTATATGAAATTAATTGATTCTTGGCAGATTTTGTTAATATTTGTTCAATTTTAGGGTTCCAATTAATAATATGATTTTTAATAATCATACAATCAATTAAAATACTTTATATTTTATTACTTCCCTCTTATCACGACTTTCAATCATCTTTCATTCTGTGCGTGTCACTCATAGAGCCAGCAATGTCTTTGCTAAGAATATTAGTATTCGTCGAAAACGTTATGGGCATTTATAGAAATTATTTATATTTCAATAAATATCTAAAAGTTTTAATAATGATTCGGGTTATTTTAGAAATCGTTGTGTCATTAGGAATTGCATGGCATAATGTCGGCGTTAGTGTATATAAAAGCATAGAGACAGGAGAGGATGTTCTGGTTTTATTATTGTTTCAGGCGATAATATTGATGAAAGTTTTTGTACTGGGCATTGGACCCGTCCGAAAAGCAATGGATTATAAATTATATTTAGAAAACTTGAAAATAATTAACAACCGCTGTCAGGATATACCATCGTATGCGAAATCTTTAAACGTAATGAAGTTAAAATGTTTTGTTGTTGCTATTCTAATCGTAAGCAGTTCTGTAGTGCTGTCAATAACAAGGGTTAATGATTTAAACACTAAAAATCCTCTTATTTTCGTAAATGCCATGGTAGAAGAATGTTACGAAACTTGGGGTTGACTATCGCTATATTATTGACCATTTAGTAGCATATACGGGAATAATTGGGATACGTGATTGTCTTAAGATATTGAACGAATCAGTGCATGACGTTATAGAACAGTGCAGTAAGGAACAAGAGGAACACTTCGAGGAAGAAGATAGAACCAAAACTGATTTAGTGAAACAAGTGAATGGCTGGATGGAATTTTATGGTTACATCATGTCTTGCAAAAAGCATTTGTCCCGATGTTTTAGTGAGCTGGTAACTAAATTCATCAAATTAAAGTCAAAATAAACCTTATCGAATTATACACTCCACCAACACAGGGATCGTAATGCTGTAGTTGTTCCAGTTTTTAGTTAACCTGTTCATATAATACATAACTTGAAAAAAAAGAGTTTTCTCTTATCAAAACTCAGACCAATAACATTAATGATCATCAAGCGTATTTTATTAATACAATTTTGCTTTCCAGTTGATATTTTCTTTCGCCGTTGTTGTACTGCAAACAGTATTTTCGGTATATGACTTAATTGGCATTGTAATGAGGAAGGTGAGCAGTTCAATTTATAATATTCTATTTCAATTTTCAAAAGGGAAATTACCACGCATTATTCTTTAATGTTGTGACAACTCTTCAAAACATCATACCCCTGGTTGTGTCGCAATCAGACTGATGCATGTTCGCGTTCAGTTACCGATTACACAATTATTATAACAGCTTTAAAGTTTGTTTCACTTTGATGCGTTTAAATATCAGTTAGATTTTAATTTTTAGATTATAGCACTGATACTTGTTCTGTGTTTAAGAAAACTGATTATCAAGTAGCACCCTAGTAGTCAGTAAATTATTAATAAAAAAAACCTCGGCACTAAATCTAGTTTTCTTTGTTTTAGAAAGAGCACAGATATGTAGAGAGCAATATGATCGTGTATGTGTTGCTGTACCACTCAATAGCTTCAATATTTCTACTGTACGCTGGGCAGCAAGTTCAAAATGAAATCATAACCCTCAATAATGCTATAGTAAGACTTCTGAACTATGTCTCATCATGTAAGTATACTACGTCATATCTATAAGAGTTATTTTGCGAAATCACGACATGACGAAAAGACAAGCAGCTGATTAATGTTTTAATTATAAAAATAAGGATTGTTTAATTGATTATTTGGAGGTATAAATTTATAAACCTTATAACCGACTTTTATTTTCACAGATGAAGGAAATGTTGAAACAAGGAAAATTAAGGATTTCTACCGAATAGTTAAAACGAATCCTGTTGTAATACAGTTTGCTAAATTATCGTTGGGAATGTATTTACTGCCTATGATATTTTCACTGGCCGCAACGCATATTGTAGTCCTGTTACAAATTAACCACGTAGTGTGAATATTCTCTCAATAGCAAAGTTAACTTTAAAAGTGAAATTGGTATTCTTGTTCATTTTGATTATGATACATGAGTAACTCTATATTGTTTGACACAAAATATTTCAATAGTTATAAAATTACAATTATAAGTTTAAGAGATTTCACAATCTACAAATTAATGTCAACGTCACACGAATAGTTTAAGTACTCCGGTCTTTTTATACACCTTGTTTTTTTTTAATGTCCTTAACATTTTGAAATGAAATAATCCTCATCTCTTCATTAGGCAATTTCTTTCTTAGATACAGTAAGTATTAAAGTTTCAATGCAAGTAATCGAGAATACTGTAAACAGTTTATAAGCCCCCGTGATCATATATAGGTACACCGTGATTTTTTAGTCGTCTTACAAAAGCAGCCCAGTTCATGTATCCAATGACTAGAACAATTTTTAAGAGTAGGTATATTCCAGATTTCTCTTGTTTCATTTTCTTCGTACTTACTATCTTAGTTGATGTTAAAAAAATAATAATGGCGCCTAGGGGTATTTTACGTCGTCGGATACATTAACTGGGCTGCTTTGTAAGACGACTAAAAAATCACCGTGTATACATACCCGGGGGCCTGCTGGCACACGTAGTTATTAAGATATTACCTATTATATTCTTATTTTTTTATAACACAGACGTGAAATCACAAGCTAAGCAATATTGTATAGGCAATATAGCAAAGTAATCTTAGAGTTGAAGCTAAAATTCTATGGAAACTTGGTAATAAATAATGTGAAGAAAAATAATCAAAACATATTTTATTTCCTTACTATGATATTGCACGTATACCTACGCAACAGGTTTGAGGCTTAAGGAAATCACCTGTTTATAAACTTTTCCCATTTTACATAAAAAAGTAAGAAGATGTTTTCATCGGACTCAAGTGGTAGGTATGTGTAATTATTATTATTTACATCTAAGTGCACTGATGTTGTGTTAACACACAGCAACTACTTGACAAACGACATGATATTAATCATTTCACAAATGGAAAATAAATTACTTACATACTACTACTTACTTAAAAGTCAGAATATGTTTTGAAGTTAGTTTCTATCCATACCGGCTACTTCAATGTAGTAAAACAGACAAAAATGATAAGTTTATTAATTAAAACTGAAAATGTTTTAGGCGTTTACCGGAATTATAATATGTTCGATAAACGCGATAAAATAATGATTTTATTGCGTACCGTAATGGAAATACTTATAAATTTTATTATCTTAGTAGAATTTACTCGTCTCATTTTTGAAGTTACTAAATCAAGTGACATACTAAAAATTTACGTAGCATTATTTCACGTTGTATATTTTTTTAACAACACAGCTTCATTTGTGTCTGGTATTTACTTCTCAAGTTCGTATCAAGCCTTTGTAACCAATTTCAGAGCCGTCCAGCATTCTTCGCAAAATGAATCAACTTACAGTGGCCGTATCAAAAAACTAAAGATATATTTTATAACAGCGATATTTGTGATTATTTTATTGGGTTTAGGTCGGGCTGTGTTAACCGTAGTCGAGTATTCCGTCATACTACACAAGGAGATTTGGCCACATGACGCTTGGCTAGCACTCTTAGTTACTTACGTTGAGATTCGATTCCTAATAGAACACTTAGTTTTGGTTATCCAAATAACTATGATTAAACATTTATTGAAATGTTTGAATAAGTCTGTATTGAATCAAAAAATAAACTATAACAGTACACAAATAAATGAGGGTGTAGACACGTTAAATAAAAATAATAAATTAATGATTCAGACTGTAAAAGAATGGGCTTCGAAATATAATTGCCTAAAACGTTGCGCAGAGGAGCTGACTTTATGTTTTAGACACCAGGTAAGAATTCAAACTGCGTTTTATTTATATATTTGTTATACATGAAAAATGCACAAATTACACCTCAGCCTATCTGTAATAGGGTAATGTAGGTAATATAAGAAGAAGTAAGTGCATACTAAATAAGCCCGCAACAAACATATTGCCTTGACATCTAAACAAATTTGAATTGAAAAGTATATTAATATGTTCATCAAACGTTTAATTTCTTATAAGTCGGCCAGAACGGGACACGTTAAAATTAAAATGTATATAGTCAATCAGTTTTTGCATTGCACGGTAATTGAGCGCACCATGCCAAACCCACTGTCCGTAACGTGGCATTGTTTCTCTTATTGTTTCAGATGTGGTTATCATTTGGTATCTCTACATATTATTATGTGGCTACAATGTTTGGAGTTATTTACCACGTGCTCTATGAGGTACCTATAATTTTATGTTCATTTTTAAGCCTGGACTTACCTACTTAAATTTTATTATTTTACAGAATGAAAAGAAGTATATTAACATCCCCGTTATACTGTATTTTTGGGCATACTACGTATCTTTCATCTTCGTCATGTTGGTAGCCTCAAATGATCTAAGTAATGAGGGACTCAAATTAACGCGAAGGCTTTCTGAACTGTACTGCAAGACTTCTATTAGTAAGTATAAAGTTTTCAGTTCATAGTTGAATTAAATTTCTTCTACTTTATGAAAGTCAATTTGCCCAGAAAAAAAGCCGTGCCAATACAAAAAATGTGAGTGTTTTACGAGATAATACTGATATACTAGTGATATCTTCTACATCAAAACAGTGTAGAGTTTGAACCTTTCTGTACTCTCAATTTACACTACACACTGTCATCGTGGAAATGAAAGACAACACTACACGAAAACAAAACAGCAAAGGATTCTTAGACTTTAAAGAGCTGAATAAGCTACCGTTTTCCTTCTATTTTTTTTATTTACTTCTTCGGTCTATCTTTTACTATTCTTGACGTCGTTTTAACATTGGGTTAATAATTAATCTTAGACAAGTTGCTTTTGTTAGTATAAACCCTAAACTATTTGTTTCAGATTTGACATCAGACACAAAACTTCTCAAGGACCTTTATATTCTGGTGAAAAACAACCCAATACAAATAAAGTGTAGGCCCAATACGGCTGTCGGCACGAATATAATTCCGATACTTATGTCAATATGTGTCTCGTATGCCATAGTTGTATTACAATTCTCACAGCTTTAAATGTCAATGATGTTAAAAATAAATAAAGTTGTGGTAAAAAAGTGTGTGAATTAGGTTTAGGTTACTTTTAAGTCTTGAACTGTCTGAAAATAAAAATGTATCTAATTAAATTGTTTAAAATCATCATGTTATGGATTTTATTATGTTTGTTATAGTTGGTATTTTGTATTGAAGTTTCTACTTATTGGTCTATAAACTCATACGTACAACGATGTAATTTGGTGTTTATCTTTGTTTTATAAGTGAACTAGCTGGTGCGACTTCGTCTTCGTGGACTTCAGTTTACAGCGTTCGGTGGTCCCCGTTTCCATGGAAACAATTCCCTTAGTGATCTTATAGCTTTTTACACACCTTTTAAATTTTCCCTCGGGAACTATTCCAAAAATCGGGATAAAAGGGAGCCTATGTGTTATTCTGATGTATAAGCTATATTGTGGTAAAGTTTCATTCAAATCCATTCAGTAGTTTTTACGTGAAAGAGTAACAAACATCCATACATCCATACTTACAAACTTTCGCCTTTATAATAGTAGTAGGATACAATTTCTTCAATCAGTCAACTCGCAGACATAGGTTTTTCTAAGTTGCACCGCAACTCCCAGACAATTACTGATTAACTTATTCAGGTATATAACATTGAACGTAATAATGTATTATTAAAAGAAATGCATGTATGATTAGATGTATGACTAAGTACTCGCTCGCGCTTGTAGTAAGTACATTTATTGATTAGGAGCGTGTGCATATGCCAGTATTAGTCGACACCATGTTAGACACATTGTTAAAAGTTGAAAATATTTTAGGAATCTATAGAAATTATAGTTTATTTAATACTCGTCATAAAGTTCTAGTTTTAGCACGTACCGTCGTTGAATTCATATTTTCCACGATTGTCCTAGTGGACACGATATATTTGATCCTCAAAGTGGGGCTTATGAAAGTAAAGTGCAAGTTACGTACTACATCTTTCTTCATTTTGTGTACTTCACCAATGGCACGTCATATTTTTTAAGTGCTATCTACTACACGCGTTTTTACGAAAGCTTTTTTAATCATTATTCTACCGTCCAGAACTATTTTCAAAATGATTCGATTTACGTCAAAATTTTCAAAATCTGAGACTATTTTTCAAAATGTCTACAATTGTGACTGTGTTAATGACCTTATTTCGTACAGCCTTTCTGCTTTATGAAAACCTACCGTTACTTAAACACGAGTCGTATCTTCATTTACTTTTACTATCGATGTTAATGTCTTACATTGAGATTCGGTTCATTATGGAGCATTTGATTTTTTTTATACATTTGAAGATGCTTCAACGACTACTGAAATGTTTGAATAATTCTATATTAATAATTCAAACAAAATATCACGATAAACAAATGCCTGAAGGTGCAGTGGAAAAAAATGAGCAATGGGCCACTCAGTATATTTGTTTAAAGCTTTGCGCTGAGGAACTATCAGTGAGTTTTAAAATTCAGGTAAGTCATTCAGTAAGTTGAATATCATAAATTATATTGCGGCCATTACAATATTAAAAGTAAGACCTTTGACGCAAATTACGCTGATTCAATTCGAAAAATCACAAACATAGTAAAAAAAAAAAACAATTTTATTAAAACGTTTCGACCATTGACTTTGGAAGTGCTTAAATAAAATAAATACGTATTCAATTAGGAAAAGGTAAAAGTATTTAACGGTCTACACCGCCGATTGTTTTCGATCAAACTGAATATTTAAATTTTGTAGTAACGGCTAGTCTTGCAGTAGCCAAAACCAAGGACCAAAACCTTAAAAGGTCTTGTTCATTAGTTTTGTTTTTAAATGTTATAATAATATTAAATAATGTTGATTACTCATCTTAAAACTAAACACGGAACATTCACAAAAGCTAATTCCGGCATTGAGTTATTCTCCCAGTCGATTAAGAATGCCTTATTGAATACTTCACCAGTTTCAAAAATATACGACCGTTTTTCAACTTAATTCCATCGACATATTCTCGAAGGCTGCAGGACCACCTAAATCCCAGATCTTTTGACTTGGTCTGCTCCCCCTTACGATACTATGCTAAGCTTCTCAACACGCCTGATACCATACAGGCCAAAGTTTTCCAGCTGATCGTAGGGTCTGGTCAACATTTGCTGCTTGATTACAGTAAAATAGTCAATTTATATTTACGCACGTAGTATGCAACAGTTCTGTTTCTCCACTGGATTGTTCATGTCAGTTTTCGAATAAAAAAGTTTTATAAACTTTTTTTAGGAAAGAGTTTATAACAAACGATAACGTACTATGTAACCGTACTACGTTGTTATATAGGTACCGATTTATTATGTTGAACTCAGGTCTACTAACTTATTTGTAATTTGTCTTTAAAAATCCGTCCTTAATTTCTGTTTCAGATGTTGTTTTCGATTGGACTTTCATCATTTTACTACGCTTTTACAGTATTCGGGTCTCTTCGTACTTTTTTACTTGACGTGAATGTATGTAATTCAAGCTTATTTTGTTCCTATTTCTTTTATTCACAATATTAAACTTGCAAAATTTAATCTTTCAGCACACATACAAAGTACTAAGTATTTTCAAACGGTTATATTTATTTGTACACTATATATTTTGTGCCTTCATAACTTTGTCGGCATCACAATGTCTACTTAAAGAGAGGACAATATTAAAAAGAACGTTTTCCAAACTTCGCTGTATGCTAGCGATATGTAAGTCTAGTTCCTTTTGAGGATTTGATCTAATTAATGACAATTTATTCGTTAAGTTATGCTTGACTGCACTCAATTTTGAGACTAGTCATGTGACTGTAAATTTCAGATTTGTTATATTTTGTTGAATAATGAACTAGCTTCTCAAAAATTTGCGCATTTTAATTCCAGATAACTCGCCTGAAGAAAAACACGTCAAACGTCTATTTGTCCTTGTTAAGAGAAATCCAATACAAATACGATATGGACCTAGATGCATTATGGGAATCAATTTAGTGCCGATGCTCATGTCTTTGTCAGTTTCTGCGTCTATTGCAATTTTACAATTTTCACAGCTTTGAATGTAATAACTATTAAGAATAATAATTATTATGATTATAAATGAGATTTACATAAAAAAAAAAACTGTTGATAGTGAATAGTGTAACAGTATGCCCTAATATTGAAACATTTCATTATTAGTATGTGAAGGTTGTTTTTTCGAATCTAAGTGATGTAGTTCAAATAATAAAAATCCTATTCTTCTGAGTGTCGTACAAGTACAAATATGCCATTGAATTGAATTGGTAATATCCTTATCATTGTATTGTCATCCGAGTTTTTCATTTCAATGAGCTTCAATTATTCCCGATGAATACAGTAGATTTTTTTATAACCTTTATTATGTAATTAAAATGCTTTTTATCGGTGACATATTGTGTACCAACAATTACTCAATAAACTTTTAAAAATTAGAAGTGAGGCAACTACTTACTTATTAAGTAATGTAATTTATGGAGTATATAAACTAGAAGTGTTTAGTTCGACTGTGAATACCAACATACGCAGCTGTATTGTATTGTGCGTCGGCATCATGATAAGGTTATTAACCCTAGAAAGATAGTCTGCGTAAAATTGACGCATGCATTCTTGAAATATTGCTCTCTCTTCTAAATAGCGCGAATCCGTCGCTGTGCGTTTAGGACATCTCAGTCGCCGCTTGGAGCTCCCGTGAGGCGTGCTTGTCAATGCGGTAAGTGTCACTGATTTTGAACTATAACGACCGCGTGAGTCAAAATGACGCATGATTATCTTTTACGTGACTTTTAAGATTTAACTCATACGATAATTATATTGTTATTTCATGTTCTACTTACGTGATAACTTATTATATATATATTTTCTTGTTATAGATATCGTGACTAATATATAATAAAATGGGTAGTTCTTTAGACGATGAGCATATCCTCTCTGCTCTTCTGCAAAGCGATGACGAGCTTGTTGGTGAGGATTCTGACAGTGAAATATCAGATCACGTAAGTGAAGATGACGTCCAGAGCGATACAGAAGAAGCGTTTATAGATGAGGTACATGAAGTGCAGCCAACGTCAAGCGGTAGTGAAATATTAGACGAACAAAATGTTATTGAACAACCAGGTTCTTCATTGGCTTCTAACAAAATCTTGACCTTGCCACAGAGGACTATTAGAGGTAAGAATAAACATTGTTGGTCAACTTCAAAGTCCACGAGGCGTAGCCGAGTCTCTGCACTGAACATTGTCAGATCTCAAAGAGGTCCGACGCGTATGTGCCGCAATATATATGACCCACTTTTATGCTTCAAACTATTTTTTACTGATGAGATAATTTCGGAAATTGTAAAATGGACAAATGCTGAGATATCATTGAAACGTCGGGAATCTATGACAGGTGCTACATTTCGTGACACGAATGAAGATGAAATCTATGCTTTCTTTGGTATTCTGGTAATGACAGCAGTGAGAAAAGATAACCACATGTCCACAGATGACCTCTTTGATCGATCTTTGTCAATGGTGTACGTCTCTGTAATGAGTCGTGATCGTTTTGATTTTTTGATACGATGTCTTAGAATGGATGACAAAAGTATACGGCCCACACTTCGAGAAACGATGTATTTACTCCTGTTAGAAAAATATGGGATCTCTTTATCCATCAGTGCATACAAAATTACACTCCAGGGGCTCATTTGACCATAGATGAACAGTTACTTGGTTTTAGAGGACGGTGTCCGTTTAGGATGTATATCCCAAACAAGCCAAGTAAGTATGGAATAAAAATCCTCATGATGTGTGACAGTGGTACAAAGTATATGATAAATGGAATGCCTTATTTGGGAAGAGGAACACAGACCAACGGAGTACCACTCGGTGAATACTACGTGAAGGAGTTATCAAAGCCTGTGCACGGTAGTTGTCGTAATATTACGTGTGACAATTGGTTCACCTCAATCCCTTTGGCAAAAAACTTACTACAAGAACCGTATAAGTTAACCATTGTGGGAACCGTGCGATCAAACAAACGCGAGATACCGGAAGTACTGAAAAACAGTCGCTCCAGGCCAGTGGGAACATCGATGTTTTGTTTTGACGGACCCCTTACTCTCGTCTCATATAAACCGAAGCCAGCTAAGATGGTATACTTATTATCATCTTGTGATGAGGATGCTTCTATCAACGAAAGTACCGGTAAACCGCAAATGGTTATGTATTATAATCAAACTAAAGGCGGAGTGGACACGCTAGACCAAATGTGTTCTGTGATGACCTGCAGTAGGAAGACGAATAGGTGGCCTATGGCATTATTGTACGGAATGATAAACATTGCCTGCATAAATTCTTTTATTATATACAGCCATAATGTCAGTAGCAAGGGAGAAAAGGTTCAAAGTCGCAAAAATTTATGAGAAACCTTTACATGAGCCTGACGTCATCGTTTATGCGTAAGCGTTTAGAAGCTCCTACTTTGAAGAGATATTTGCGCGATAATATCTCTAATATTTTGCCAAATGAAGTGCCTGGTACATCAGATGACAGTACTGAAGAGCCAGTAACGAAAAAACGTACTTACTGTACTTACTGCCCCTCTAAAATAAGGCGAAAGGCAAATGCATCGTGCAAAAAATGCAAAAAAGTTATTTGTCGAGAGCATAATATTGATATGTGCCAAAGTTGTTTCTGACTGACTAATAAGTATAATTTGTTTCTATTATGTATAAGTTAAGCTAATTACTTATTTTAAATATACAACATGACTGTTTTTAAAGTACAAAATAAGTTTATTTTTGTAAAAGAGAGAATGTTTAAAAGTTTTGTTACTTTATAGAAGAAATTTTGAGTTTTTGTTTTTTTTTTAATAAATAAATAAACATAAATAAATAGTTTGTTGAATTTATTATTAGTATGTAAGTGTAAATATAATAAAACTTAATATCTATTCAAATTAATAAATAAACCTCGATATACAGACCGATAAAACACATGCGTCAATTTTACGCATGATTATCTTTAACGTACGTCACAATATGATTATCTTTCTAGGGTTAACGAAGG